>NC_057398.1:47849323-48149323 GCF_019320065.1 Cervus canadensis | reverse complement strand
ATGCATATATAATTACTGCTTGCAAAAGTGTTAATTAATTCAGCATAGTTTTGCAGCATCCATTCCTATTACTAGGTTAGGCTATAGGATGGTTACGGAGATTAATATAATGTATTTAGAATCATTTTGCCCCTTGAAGGTTGTGGCCCTGTTCCAGCGAAGTGATCCATTGAAGCTTTGTTCATGATGTTAGCTCAAAAATTAATCTTCAATTTTCCCATACCTCCGTTTCATCTCTGCCTGCCCCATTTGTCTCTTTCACCTCTATCCTTTTCATCTGGGATGAAGATCTTATTTCACCTTTCTTCATTTTCACAATTTGTATTCTACACGTGGGCTCAGGCTAGTGTCAGTCCTCGAAGCCTTATCCAGGACCCCCCCCCCCCCCCCCCCCCCAGTTATGAGCTGACCTCAAGGAGGGGCTCTTTACTAGGCATAGCCTGGCATGCCGGGCTCCTCTTGGACCCAAGAAAGAAAAACAAGAGAGCTGGACCAGAAATTACAGTTCTTATCTTCAAGAAATGTATAGACAGATGAAGAAGATAAAATCACAAGTGTTATTAATACATCACTATAACTGTCATAACTCAAGTTTGAACATGGTACCAAAGGAATGTTTATACCAATGCCTGTCACATAGTAGGGCCTTTAGAAGAACTTTTAGAATCAGTACATAATGAGTGTGTTCATCTGTTGTAACTTCACTGTAGAGGTAACAGCTGAGCTGATTTTTTTGTAGGATCTGTGAAAGTTGGAAGATGGGAGGGTAGTGGGTTGACATTTTTCCTGTAAGAACAGCTTGTGTGCAGGAAATAAATTGTGAGCTGGTCAAGTGTGAATGTAGCATTGGTACATGTAGCATTGGTACAAGGTAGGAGAATAGTGGAAGAGATTGGTTAGAGCCAGCTTGAGGAAGGCCTTACAGGTCATGGTAGAGAATCTGGACTTTGATGTCAGAGATACATGAGAATTTCCAGTGAAGGAGTAATGGGAGGAGATTTTCTCTTTTTAGACTCTGTGGTGAGTCTAAGCTTGGGGTGGCAAGGAATGGGCAGTATGAGCATGAATTGTAAGGTTGTTTTAAAAGTCCAGGCAAAGACACTGAAGACTCCATCCACCTAAGGGCTATAGCAATGAGGGTGAAAAGCACTTAAGTTTGATATACTTTGGGGGGATAGACTTAGGATTGTTAGCTCCAGCACAGGATCGGATTTAATCAATCTAGTCCACTTAGTGTATGGGCTGGGGGCTCAGGTTTACCATCCCCTCCCTTCTGTGTCCTCCTCTGTGACTGTCATCCTGTGTTTTCCTGGTTAATCATCCCTTAGCTATTTCTCTTGTTTTCCAGCCTTGCAGCTACTTCTTAGAACTGATTGTAAAAGTTTGGTTGGTCTTTTGGCTATCACTTACCCTCTGGTGCCACCCATTTGTGGCTGCTTGGGATACAAAAATGAAAAAAGAAAATCCAGTCTTACGGGGATGATGGACATATGCACAGTTCCATTAAATGGTGATTGATGCTCTCATGGGGGCATGGACAGAATTCTGTGAAAGATTGGAGGAAGGACCATCTAATGATCCTGGAGTCAGTTAAGGAAGAAGAGAAGAAAATGTTCTAGCTTAGTGCTGGTGGAAGCACATATCAGATAGGAGAGAAGTTTGAGGGGTCTGTGGGATACTCAGGTGAGGGTCATCGGGAAGGTTGATGTGATGCATCAGGAAGAGCAGTAGGTCTGGATCTTGACTGCCTGCTAGGGAAACTAAACAACAACAAAATAATGACCTGGTACTACTTATAGAGATTCTGATTTAATTAATGTGGGGTGGGGACCCAGCTTGTTATGTTTTAAAAGCTACTGAGGTCATGCTAATGTGCAGCCAAGGTTGTCAGTCACTTTAATCCTAGAAATTGTGGAATGCAGGTGACAGCTGATGCCTTGGTCAGTTTGGGAACAGAGAGAATTAGAAGAAAATAGAATTAGACAAAAACCCTGATTAAGAAACACCAAGGGCTTCCTATGTGATCATCATGAAACTATGAGCCATGCCCTATAGGGCCACTCAAGATGGATGGGTCATGGTAGAGTGTTCTGACAAAACGTGGTCCACTGGAGAAGGGAATGGCAAACCACTTCAGTATTCTTGCCTTGAGAACCCCACGAACAGTATGAAAAGGCAAAAAGATAGGACACTGAAAGATGAACTCCCCAGGTCTGTAGGTGCCCAATATGCTACTGGAGATCAGTGGAGAACTAACTCCAGAAAGAATGAAGAGACAGAGCCAAAGCAAAAACAACACCCAGTTGTGGATGTGACAGGTGATGGAAGTAAAGTCTGATGCTGTAAAGAGCAGTATTGCACAGGAACCTGGAATGTTAGTTCCATGAATCAAGGCAAATTGGAAGTGGTCAAACAGGAGATGGCAGGAGTGAACATTAACATTTTAGGAATCAGTGAACTAAGATGAACTGGAATGGGTGAATTTAACTCAGATGACCATTATATTTACTGCTGTGGGCAAGAATCCCTTAGAAGAAATGGAGTAGCCATCATAGTCAACATAAAAGTCTGAAATGCAGTACTTGGATACAATCTCAAAAATGGCAGAATGATCTCTGTTTGTTTCCAAGGCAAAGAATTCAACATCACAGTAACCCAAGTCTATGCCCTGACCAATAATGCTGAAGAAGCTGAAGTTGAACGGTTTTATGAAGACCTACAAGACCTTCTAGAATTAACACCCAGAAAGGATGTCTTTTTCATTATAGAGGACTGGAATGCAAAAATAGGAAGTCAAGAAGTACCTCAAGTAACAGGCAAATTTGGCCTTGGAATACAGAATGAAGTGGGGCAAAGGCTAGTAGAGTTTTGCCAAGAGAACACACTGGTCATAGCAAACATCCTCTTCCAACAACACAAGAGAAGATTCTACACATGGACATCACCAGATGGTCAATTCTGAAATCAGATTATATTCTTTGCAGCTGAAGATGGAGAAGCTCTATACAGTTAGCAAAAACAAGATGGGGAGCTGACTGTGGCTCAGATCATGAACTCCTTATTGCCAAATTCAGACTTAAATTGAAGAAAGTGGGGAAAACCACTAGACCATTCAGGTATGACCTAAATCAAATCCCTTATGACTATACAGTGGAAGTGACAAATAGATTCAAGGGACTAGATCTGATAGACAGAGTGCCTGAAGAACTGTGGATGGAGGTTCATGACATTGTACAGGAGGCAGGGATCAAGACCATCTCCAAGAAAAAGAAATGCAAAAAGGCTAAATGGTTGTCTGAGGAGGGCCTACAAACAGCTATGAAAAGAGAAGCAAAAGGCAGAGGAGAAAAGGAAAGATATACCCATTTGAATGAAGTGTTCCAAAGAATAGCAAGGAGAGATAAGAAATCCTTCTTCAGTGATCAGTGCAAAGAAATAGAGGAAAACAATAGAATGGGAAAGACTAGAGATCTCTTCAAGAGCTTCCCTGATGGCTCAGAGGTTAAAGCATCTGCCTGCGATGCGGTAGACCGGGGTTCTATCCCTGGGTCGGGAAGATCCCCTGGAGAGGGAGATGGCAACCCACTCCAGTATTCTTGTCTGGAGAATCCCATGGACGGAGGAGCCTAGTAGGCTACATACAGTCCATGGGGTCGCAAAGAGTCGGACATGACTGAGCGACTTCACTTTCTTCTTTCACTTTCTAAGGGAACATTTCATGCAAAGATGGGCTCAATAAAGGACAGAAATGGTAGGAACTGAACAGAAGCAGAAGATATTAAGAAGAGGTGGCAAGGATACACAGAACTGTACAAAAAAGATCTTCACAGCCCAGATAATCATGATGGTGTGATCATTCACTTAGAGCCAGACATCCTGGAATGCGAAGTCAAGTGGGCCTTAGGAAGCATCACTACAAAGAAAGTTAGTGGAGGTGATGGAATTCCAGTTGAGCTATTTCAGATCTAAAAGATGATGCTGTGAAAGTGCTGTACTCAATATGCCAGCAAATTTGGAAAACTCAGCAGTGGGCACAGGACTGGAAAAGCTCAGTTTTCATTCCAATCCCAAAGAAAGTTAATGTGAAAGAATGCTCAAACTACTGCACGATTGCACTCATCTCACATGCTAGCAAAGTAACGCTCAAAATTCTCCAAGCCAGGCTTCAACAGCATGTGTACCATGAACGTCCAGATGTTCAAGCTGGATTTAGAAAAGGCAGAGGAAGAGATCAAATTGCCAATATCCACTGGATCATCAAAAAAGCAAGAGAGTTCCAGAAAAAACATCTACTTCTGCTTTATTGACTATGCCAAAGCCTTTGACTGTGGATCACAACAAACTGTGGAAAATTCTTAAAGAGATGGGAATACCTGACCACCTTACCCGCCTCCTGAGAAATCTGTATGCAGGTCAAGAAGCAACAGTTAGAACTGGATATGGAACAACGGACCAGTTCAAAATAGGGAAACGAATACGTCAAGGCTGTATATTGTCACCCTGCTTATTTAACTTCTATGCAGAGTACATCATGAGAAACACTGGGCTGGATGAAGCACAAGAGGAATCAAGATTGTGGGAGAAATAACAACCTCAGATATGCAGATGACACCATCCTTATGGCAGAAAGCAAAGAACTAAAGAGCCTCTTGATGAAAGTGAAAGAGGAGAGTGAAAAAGTTGGCTTAAAACTCAGAAAACTAAGAACTTGGCATCTGGTCCCATCACTTCATGGCAAATATATGGGGAAACAGTGGAAACAGTGACAGACTCTATTTTTGGGGGCTCCAGAATCACTGCAGATGGTGACTGTAGCCATGAAATTAAAAGACGCTTGCTCCTTGAAAGAAAAGTTATGACCAACCTAGACAGCTTATTAGAAAGCAGAGAGATGACTTTGCCAACAAAGGTCCGTCTAGTCAAAGCTATGGTTTTTCCAGTAGTCATGCATGGATATGAGAGTTGGACTATAAGGAAAGCTGAGCGCCGAAGAATTGATGCTTTTGAACTGTGGTATTGGAGAAGACTCTCAAGAGTCCTTGGACTGCAAGGAGATCAAACCAGTCCATCCTAAAGGTAATCAGTCCTAAATATTCATTGGAAGGACTGATGCTGTAGCTGAAACTCCAATACTTTGGCCACCTGATGCAAAGAATGGACTCATTGGAAAAGACCCTGATGCTGGGAAAGATTGAAGGCAGGAGGAGAAGGGGACAACAGAGGATGAGATGGTTGGATGGCATCACCGACTCAATGGACATGAGTTTGAGTAGACTCCAGGAGTTGGTGATGGACAGCGAGGCCTGGCCTGCTACAGTCCATGGGATCGTAGAGTCGGACACGACTGAGCGACTGAACTGAACTGCATTGAAGGGCTTCCCAGGTGGCTGTAGTGATAGTCTGCCTGCCAATGATGGAGACTTAAGAGATGCTGCTTTAGTCCCTGGGTGGATAATATTCTCTGGAGTAGGAAATGGCAACTTGCTCCAGTACTTTTGCCTGGATAATCCCATGGACAGGAGAGCCTGGCGTGCTACAGTCCTTCGGGCTGCAAAGGTGGGGACTTGACTACAATGCCTTAGGATACTTGCAACTTTGAGGTAGGTATAAGGATGTGTCAGCCGAGGAGAACCTACCTGTAAACATAATTCCTAAATCTTAATTGTACCCTGTTTTAATTAAGTTATTAATGTGTTTTGCATAATTCTTCCCTTTTATGATCCATGGTGAATAGTCTTTCTCCTGATACCTTAAATGCTAGATTCATGTATATATATTGTTGATTGACAGACTGATGCAAATGATAAACATTAATCCTTTGGTCATTGATGTAGAAAATCACGACCTTTAATTTTTATTAGTAGCGAATACCTATACCTGCTTCCAAGTTTATTTAAAAGAAGGCTGCATGAAAGTAACAATTTCCAAGAATCCATTTTATTTTCTGAATTCTAAGTCACCTGTCATTTTTGCCATAAATTCTTTGAGGCATGAAATAGCCTGTCAGTTGTCTATTGCTCTCAAAGTTAATGAATGGTTATCAATTTATCATGGGTAATAACCTAACTGCAAATTGTAAAGAAGGCATTCTATCACTTCCTAGCATTTTTGCCTCAAGGCTGTATCTGCCTTTTCCACAGGATATAGAGGCTCAGTGTTCCCAAAGCTTTCAACAGTACACATTTCTTACTTGAAAACCTCTTTACGCTTGGTAATGGGGCCATGAAATATTAGCTGTTTATATCTTGCTTTTTTGAATAGATTTTGCATAAATAAAATTTCTTGATGTAGGATTTCATAGTTTTACATTGAACCAGTACAGCATTATAGTTTTAGAGATATTTAATTTTATTTCCAACTCACATTCCAATCACTTATTACAAGTACAGTGTCGTGATGTTCCAGCTTTGTAGCCTCTTGGTTAGGCAGTTAATGATTGGAAAAACAGGATTGTTTCAAGGAACCTTACTTTTTAAAGGCATGCCATTTTTTTTTTTACAACCAATAAAGACAAAGAACTCTGTAACATGAGCTCTTTTAGATCAGGGATTGGACTTGACTGTATATTTATTTAAAAACACAATAAACCGAGTCCACATCTTACTCAACTTCACATTTCAGGCACTGAGCATAGTATGAAAACTCAGTACATATTTGTTGAATTAATGTGAACTGTCACCTGTACTTCCTCAAAGTTGGGTTATCTTAGGGATGGGAAGACGTTGATTTAATCTCATCACCGGTTTTTAATCCTAGCAGTATAAACAGAGGTGACTATGTAGCTACATGTGCTTATTTTCGGTTACAGACTCAAGAATTTCAGTCCCAGTTCTTTCTTTGTTAATGAGCTGCCCTCAGAACTTGCTTCCAGTCCTGTAACAGGCATTATATAAGATTTCTTTGAATATTTTCATCTATTCAATTTTGGTTCATTCAGTTGGAGCCTAGCATAGTGGCTTGCGAATATAGTTGTGATTAATTAAATTAATTAGTTAATATGCCTTGTTAGGTGGGAGACTAGACATTACTGAGATTTCTTTAAGGTGTTAGTATGTTTTCAATAATCTCTGATCAGTTATTACCATTGTGATAGATTATTTACCTGTGTCTGTTAAAAAAGCTTCAAATCCTTTTAGCTTCTGAAAGTTGGAGGATGTAAACTGTTGGGATTGACTGCTTCTTGTGTTCTTATTCCTCACTCACATGTGGGAAAGCAGGGAGAGAATTGGGTTGCCTCATCCATCTCATGTTTTGTTTGGTTCTCTTCCTTTGTTTATTGTCTCCCCAACCGTGAAATAGGTATTTATCTTGATGGAACCCTATCTTACATTTTCTTATAACTGCAGCAGAGGTGTGCACATAGTAGGAACCCCCTAAATTATCGATTGGTTGCTTAGCTGACTGATGAGTTAAGGGGTATCCTTGACAATGAAAGCATCTTCACCATCTCTGTGCATGACAGTTTCTTAATGATTGTGTATCTGTCTTCGAATCCCAGGTTCTCTCATCAACTCATTTCATATTAAAATGACCCTTTTTTTTTTTTCGGGCAGTGTATTTCTATATACTTGTTCAGGATTTCTCTTTTTGCCTCCTGTGAACCGCGTACTCACACAGGCTCTAACGTGAGTCAGCTGGCCTGAAGCAACTGCCTTCATCCTGGCATGAACAGCCTTCATCAAGGTCTTTCAGGGAAGAGGAGCCAATGGGAAGATCTATGGTTGTGGTTCCATCAGATTCCCTCCCCCTCCCCTTGTTTCGAGATTTGGTGCTGCGTTGGGTGATAAAAATGTGGCCTGTTGTGCACACACACAGTGGAGGTTTACTGATAATGTGCTGGAAAGTTACTTCGTGTCACATCCCTGGGCTTACCTGCTCTTTGCGTATGCTTGGCTGCTCAGTCGTGTCTGACTCTTTGCGGCCCCATGAACTGTAACCCACCGGGCTCTTCTGTCCATTGAATCCTCCAGGCAAGAATACTGGAGTGGGTTGCCGTTTCCTGCTCTAGGGGATCTTTCTGACCCAGGGATTGAACCTGATCTTACCACTAGCGCCACCTGGGAAGCTACTACACCACCAACACCACCATAACATTTTGCATTTTTCAATTATGTTAAGGAAAAAGTCACCTATTGCTGTTTTGCTAAGGGTTAAAAATCAGCTGAGAGCTGAAAAATTGATGCTTTTGAACTATGGTGTTGGAGAAGACTCTTGCGAGTCCCTTGGACTGCAAGGAGATCCAACCAGTCCATCCTAAAGGAAATCAGTCCTGGGTGTTCATTGGAAGGACTGATGCTGAAGCTGAAACTCCAGTACTTTGGCCACCTCATGTGAAGAGTTGACTCATTGAAAAAGACCCTGATGGTGGGGGGGATTGGGGGCAGGAGGAGAAGGGGACGACAGAGGATGAGATGGTTGGATGGCATCACCGACTCGATGGACAAGGGTTTGAGTAAACTCCGGGAGTTGGTGATGGACAGGGAGGCCTGGCGTGCTACGATTCAGGGGGTCACAAAGAGTCGGACACGACTGAGCGACTGAACTACCTACCTAACTAACTAACTAAAAATCAGGAGTGGTTTTATAATTTTTTCAAAAACATGTTTGACATATACTGACATGGTCATTAACTTTTGTTTTTTGACCTATTTGTGTGGTTATTATTTATATGAGTAAACTTAATATTTAATAGTCCTTCTATTCCTAGACTGAACATTTTGTGCTCATAGCATATCTTTCATTTAACATATCCCTGAGTTCTTTTGGGCATCACTTTTAGAGTTTTTACAGTAATTTTTAATATCTTCTTTGTCAGATTTTGGTGTCAGTATGATGCTGTAAATATTTGACAGTTTTCTTTCTTTCTCTATACCCTAAAAAAATTTAACTTGTTTTATGTCTTCATTTAAAATTTTAAAAATGTTATATCAGGAAGGGAACTGAGAGATTTTGTCTAGTTGTCTTAATTTTACAGATGAAGACCCAGTGACTTGTTTATAGCTGCTTGATGGCAGCTGCTTGGGATGTGGAATTAGGGCTGTGCCACAGAGGCAAGGACTGTTCCTGGTAGCTCAGTTGGTAAAGAATCTGCCTGCAATGCAGGAGACCCAGGTTTGATTCCTGGCTGGGAAAGATCCCTCGGAGAAGGAAATGGCAACCCACTCCAGTGTTCTTGCCTGGAGAATCCTATGGTCAGAGAAGCCCGGCAGGCTACAGTCCATGAGGTCGCAAGAGTTGGACATGACTTAGCGACTAAACTATCACCACAGAGGTGAGGAAATAACATTTACTGAGCATTTCACTTAGGTATTTAAAACCAGTATCATAGTTTTGATGTACTCATTAGATGTGGGTTTGCTTATTTGAACATCAGGGTAAAAATCATATTGTTTTTTAGAAGCAGATCATTTACAAGAGCAGTTTTAGGTTCATAGCAAAGTTGAGTAGAAAGTACAGAGCCTCCATATACCTCCTACCCCCACTGCACGGGCTCCGCCACTGTCAACATCCCCCATCAGAGTGGTACACTTGTTATAACTGATGAACTCACACTAACACATCATTATCATCTAGAGTCCATAGTTTACATTAGGGTTGAACATTCCATGGGTTTTGACAAATGTATAACTACATGCTTCCACTAATAAAACACCACACAGAATAGTTTCGCTGCCCTAAAAATCCTATGCTCTGCCTATCAATCTCTCCCTCCTCCCAACACCTTGAGACCACTGATCTTTTTTTTGCTATCTCTATAGCTTTGCCCTTTTCAGAATGTAATATAGTTGGAATAATATATGTAGCCTTTTCTGACTAGCTTCTTTTACTTAGTATAATATGCATTTAAGTTTCCTTAGTTCTTTTCAATGGCTTGATAGTTGCGTCTGTGTGTATGTGTGTGTGCACGCATGCATGTTGAATAATATTCCGTGGCCTGGATAAAATTCTGTTGGCTTTGGATGGCTGAATGCCTTTACTGAAGACCATGTCTCAGTCTTCTTTTAATCCTTAGAATCTAGTCAGTCAGCTTACAGATGTTTACTGAAAGCTACCCAGGTATATCAGGGTTCTCCTGGTGGCTCAGCAGTACAGAATCCGCCTGCAATGCAGGAGACCTGGGTTCTGTCCTTGGGTCAGAAAGATCCCCTGGAGGAGGGCATGGCAACCCAGTCCAGTGTTCTTGCCTGGGAAATCCCACGGACAGAGGAGCCTGGTGGGCTACAGTCCATAGGGTTGCAAAGTGTTGGATACAACACACGCATGAACAAAGTATATTGTCACTCTTCTTGACTCTAGTGACACAGCAGTGATCAAAACAGTCATGATCTTTCCCTGTCCTCATGGAACCTGGCATAATTTCCAGAACCTATCAGATGCCTCGTTAATGTGATTGAAATGGGTTTGCTCATGGTCCCTCAACCCAGTTGGAAATTTTCTTCTTAAGGAGTTTGCAGTCATGGTAATGTGCATTTGTTTCCACTAGGTGGCGGTAGCGTCATGTAGCCAGAGCAGTTTGCCCCGTAATTGTCACTAATTGCTTATAAATAAATACACTTCTCTTTATAATAAGTAAAATTTAAATCTGTTTATATTAATTAGAATGTAATTACTAATTAAAATGAGAACTTTTAACACACATTTCAGGATGAATTCCAGTAAGTAAAATTTCTCATTTTCGTAAGTTTGTCTTCCTTTGTTTAATAATGAAACATTTATTGGGATTTGGCCACGTGCTAGGCATTGTACTATTGTTGGGGATTTAGAATTGAATACGATTTCCTTTTTGTCTTTGACAGGTCAAAGTTTGATGAAAGAGATAGGAAAAGAGATTCAAACGTACAATGAAATGTGTACGTGTTAAGTGTACCGTTAGATGAGTGTTGACAAATGTATATACACGTGAAAGAAAGTTAGTCGCTGAGTTGTGTCTGACTCTTTGTGACCCCCGTGGACTACCTGCCAGGCTCCTCTGTTTGCGGAATTCTCCAGGCAAGGATACTGGAGTGGGTGGCCATGCCCTTTTCCAGAGGATCTTCCCGACCCAGGGATTGAACCCAGGTCTCCTGCATTGCAGACAGATTCTTTACCGTTTGAGCCACCAGGGAAGCCAGAAAGACATATATACACGTGTTTAAACCCAAATCCCTATCACGTTATAGATCATTACCGTCTTGGAGTGGCTATTTTTAAGGGCCATGTGTAGGCTGAGTTAACAGAAGCCTGTTGACAGAGAAGTAAGGGTGATCAAACCAAGCGTTTGATCACCCTGAGAGAGTAGTAACCTGGTTTCTTGAATTACTGTTTATTAATTTAAATTCAGTCCTTTTCAGTCCTAGATGTACTTTAGATCTGTGTGTGGGATTTTACATGAGCTGGTTTTGGTGGTTTTCTGTCACTTGCAGTCAGAACATCACTTTCATGCTGTCCTTAACTTTCTAAGATGAGGGACTTGGCACCATATTGCTAATAACATAACTTAGAAACAAAAAATGCTACCAACCTTAATAGCAGGTTATTGAATCACAGAGTTAAGTGTTTCAATGCTGAACACTGTAGCCGAATCACAGCAGCTAACTTCACTGAGGACTTATTCTGTGCCAGGCGCTGTTCCTCTTCTGTGTTCATCATCTCTTTTTAGGGCAGTTAGCAGTAGGTAGTTACTGTTTCCTCAGTCAGGAACATTGGCAAGGAAGCTGATGTTCAAAGAAATTATAGAACTTCCATAAGGTCATAGCTAGAGGAGTCAGATCTTGAAACCCAGGTCTCTCTGGTTCCAAAGCAGCAACCCCCCCCGCCCCGCCCCCGTCCGCAATATATCATACTGTCTTAGAAGAAGGGATTTTTAAGATACGGAGCAGAAACACCACAAAAATAAAATGAGGACCTCCCCTCTTTTTATCCTAGTTGTGGAAGTAAATGAAGACCAACCAAACAAGACCAGCCAATGGCTATTCATTTAGTGCTTGCTCTAACAAGGGAATCAGCCATGCTTGTATTTGTCAGAGATTCAAAGGCAAATAGGGGAGTGGGAAACCTTGATAGTGGAAAGGAAGGTTCAGGTGTGCCTTGGTGGGAGACTTATTTGTGTGGGGAAGCTGTAGGCAGGCTAATTAGAAGCAGGTCATCCTACGCGATTGGGCTTTCTGGATGGCTCAGTGGTAAGGAATCTGCCTGCCAATACAGATCGATCCCTGGGTTGGGAAGATCCCCTGGAGAAGGAAATGGCAACCCACTCCAGTATTCTCGCCTGGGAAATCACCTGGGCAGAGGAGCCTGGTGGGCTACTGTCCGTGGGGTCACAAAGAGTCGGATATGTCTGAAGAGTAGCACAGGCTACATTCTCTGGAAGGTGTAGTGATAGATGAAGCAGTGGAACCCAGGCCAGTTTGACTATAAAACTCATGTTCAAGTAAACTTTGTGTTTTGTTCATTTTGTTTCAATAAAAACCAACCGACCAAACAACAGCAAACTAAAACTATATTAGTTTCCTAGGGCTGCCTTAACAAATTAATACAAATTCGATAACTTCAAGGAAAGATGTCTTTCCTCCTAGTTTTGGAGGCTAGAAGTCTAAAATCAAGGTTTGGCAGGGCTTTCTCTAAACATTGTATTGAGGAACCCTTTCTTGACGCTTCCTAGCTTCTGGTGCTCCCAGAAATTCATGGCATTTTTGGCTCCACAGTTCCACTCTCTGCCTGTGTTGGCGTGTGGCTTTCTTCCCCTATGTCTGTGTCTGCTCTGTGTGTTCTTGTAAGGACGCCAATCACTGGATTTAGGGCCCGCCTAATCCAGTATGACTGTATCCTCACTAATGACATCTGCAAAGACCCTGATTCCAAATAAGGTTACATTCTGAGGTTCTGGGTGGCCATGAGTCTCTGGGCCACACGGTTCACTCCAGTACAACACCTTTGTGAAAAGACACTTGACCGTAAACCAGAGTCTGTTTTTGGACCGCGCCGTTCCTTTGGTATGTGTATTGGTCTTTATGGCAGTGTACTGTCTTGATTACTCTAACTTTGTAGCAAGTGTTGGCATCAGATAGTGTGAGTTCTCCAAGTTCATTCTTTATAAAAATTGTTTAGGTCCTTTGCTTTTTCATATACATTTTAGAATCCGTTTGTCTGTTCCTATAAAGGAGCGTGCGGGAGGTGTTCCTTGGCTTGTGGTTGCATGACTTCAGTCTCTGTCTCCATCTTCATGTGGCCTTCTCTTCTCTCTGTCTTCTTTTCTCCTGTCTCTTTTAAGGACAGTTGTCACTAGATTTAGGGCCGACCCAGGTAATTGCAGATGGAGCTCATCTCCTGATTCTTAACCTCTTTACATCTGCAAATATCCTTCTTCCAAATAAGGTGAGTTTCACAAGTTCCTGGGGTTAGGACACGTTCATATTTTTTTAAACCCACTCTAAGAACCATGCTCAGTCTCCAGCTTAAAAAATTGTTTTATTATAAAATGCAAAACAAGGGGCTTCTCTCGCCATCCAGTGGTTCAGACTCTGTGCTTTTGCTGCGGGCGCGGGGGAGGGGGGGTGCTGGCTGGGGAACTAAGGTCCCACATGCCCTGCAGCCCAAGGAGGGGAAAAATACAAAGCAAAAACAAATCATAGTTATGCCCTGAGTATATGATGAATGTCAGGATTCATTCTTTTCTGATCTTACATCCTGCAACTACCCCCAGCTTACTGGACTCCAGCCACGCTGCCTTCTTGCTGATCTTCAAACATTCCAAGTAGGCCCCTTGCTCTGTTCCCAGGGCTGGGGTTTCTTAACCTCCAGATGCTACAAGCTACTCAATCAAATTCATCTGAGTCTCTGCCTCGTGTTATTTCTTTGGAGGGGTTTCTCTCTACTCTAAATACCAACTCTCTATCATTTTTCATCCCATACACTGCTTTGTTTTTCTCCTAAGCACTTACCCCCATCTGATATATTACGTAATTATTTTTCTTTCCAATTTTGTCTTCATAATGAATAATGTAAGCCCCCGGTAGTAGGGACTCTGTTGTTCTTTAATATATCCCCAACACTTAAAAAGGCATCTGGCACATGGTTAATACTTGAAAAATTTTTGAAATAATTTGAATGAATGAGTAGGTGATTTTCTTCAGTAGAGAAATAACCTTAAAAAAGCTGACTTTAATCATACTGTATTAAGACTCAGATTTTTATGTTTTAAATTTTTTTTTTATTTAATTTATTTTTTACTGCACTGGGTCTTCGTTGCTGTGTGCAGGGTTTCTCTAGTTGTGGCAAGCGAGGGCTGCTCTGCAGTCCGCGGGCTCCTCGTTGCGGCGGCTTCTCTCATTGTGGGGCACAGGCTCACTAGTTGTGGTGCACAGGCTTAGCTGCCCCATGGCATGTGGGATCTTCCCGGACCAGGGATCGAACCCATGTCCCCTGCACTGGCAGGCGGATGCTTTATCACAGGACCATCAGGGAAGTCCCAAGACTCAGATTTTTAAAAAACAGCAGCTTAAAGAATTTGCTAATTGTCAAATTTGGGGCAATTTGAGTATTAAGAAAGAATAATAACTCTGATTGTAGCATTTAGAATAGGTAACAATCCACTAGTCTGTAAGCCCTGGAGGAGAAAATGGCAACCCACTCCAGTATTCGTGCCTGAGAAATACCAGGAACAGAGGAGCCTGGCAGGCAACAGTGTAGTTCAGTTCAGTCATTTAGTTCTGTCTGACTCTTTGCGACCCCATGGACTGCAGCACGCCAGGCTTCCCTGTCCATCACCAACTCCTGGAGCTTGCTCAAACTCATGTGCATCATGTCGGTGATGCCATCTAACCATCTCATCCTCTGTCACTCCCTTCTCCTCCTGCCTTCAATCTTTCCCAGCATCAGGGTCTTTTGCAGAGTCAGCTCTTTGCGTCAGGTGGCCAAAGTATTGGACCTTCAGCTTCATCATTGTTCCTTCCAATGAATATTCAGAGTTGATTTCCTTTAGGATGGACTGGTTGGATCTCCTTGCAGTCCAAGGGACTCTCAAGAGTCTTCTCCAACACCATAGTTCAAGAGCATCAATTCTTCGGCGCTCAGCTTTCTTTATGGTCCAACTCTCCCATCCATATATTATTACTGGAAAAACCATAGCTTTGAGTAGACGGACCTTTGTCGGCAAAGTAATATCTCTGCTTTTTAGTATGCTTTCTAGGTTGATTATAGCTTTTCTTCCAGGGAGCAAGCATCTTTTAATTTCATGGCTGCAGTCACCATTGGCAGTGATCTTGGAACCCAAGTAAATAAAGTCAGTCACTGTTTCCATTGTTTCCCCATCTATTTGCCTTAAAGTGATGGGACCAGATGCCATGATCTTAGTTTTCTGAATATTGAGTTTTAAGCCAGCTTTTTCACTCTTCCTCTTTCACTTTCACCAGGAGGCTCTTTAGTTCCTCTTTGCTTTCTGCCATAAGGGTGGTGTCATCTGCATATCTGGTTGTTGATATTTGTCCCTGCAATCTTGATTCCAGCTTGAGCTTCATCCAGCTTGGCATATCGCATGATATACTCTGCATACAAATTAAATAAGCAGGGTGACAATATACAGCCTTGACATACTCCTTTCCCAATTTGGGACCAGTCTGTTGTTCCATGTCCAGTTCTCACTGTTACTTCTTGACCTGCATACAGATTTCTCAGGAAGCAGGTAAAGTGATCTGGTATTCCCATCTCTTGAAGAAGTTTCCACAGTTTGTTGTGATCAACACAGTCAAAGGCTTTAGTGTAGACAGTGAAGCAGAAGTAGATGTTTTTCTGGAATTCTCTTGCTTTTTCCAGTGGATGTTGGCAATTTTATCTCTGATTCTTCTGCCTTTTCTAAATCCATTTTGAACATCTAGAAGTTCTCAGTTCACGTAGTGTTGAAGTCTTGGTTGGAGAATTTTGAGCATTACTTTGATAACATGTGAGATGAGTACAATTGTGCGCTAGTTTGAACATTCTTTGGTATTGCCTTTCTTTGGGATTGGAATGAAAATTGACCTTTTCCAGTCTTGTGGCCACTGCTGAATTTTCCAAATTTATTGGCATACTTAGTGCAGCACTTTAACAGCATCATCTTTTAGGGTTACATTCCATGGGATCGCAAAGACTGGGCATGCAGACATTATTATTATTATAGTCCATAGTGGTATTCAAAAAGGGTAGTCGAGTAAGGCAGAAAACAGAGGAAATCAAAAAGCCAAGCTCTACCATAGAAACAGAAATCCCCCATGTAAGTATAGATGGATGATAGAGCATCCCCATTGTGAAATATTCTCTCAAAAATGTTTAACTTGAGGCTAATCAAGCCTGTACCAGATTCAATATTTTAGGAAACACGGGGGATAGAAAAACAAGGTAAGTGCCTGAAGAGGAGAATAGTCAAGTTCAAAATACATGACATTAAATAAAGAGTTTCCCAGAACTTTTCAAAATGTCATTGTCATAAAAGAGCAGACTCTGTGTGTGTGTGTGTGTGTGTGTGTGTGTGTGTATGTGTATGTGTATGAGTGGGTGGGTGGATTGGTGTATCTGAGAGAGAGAAAGAGAGAGAAACTATTCTTTACCCTCAAAAAAGCTAAAGAGACATAATTGCCAATTGTGATCTATGAAGTTAGATTGGATCCAGGTTGAAGGGGGTTAAAACAAATGTTCTTTCACCCACTGGTGAAATCTGAACACAAACTGAATAATAGATAATACTATATAATTGTTTATTTTCTTGGGTGGAGTAATAATTTGTGATCATACAAAAGATATTAATCTTAAGAATGTTAAGAATCACATGCTGGAGATTTTAGGGTGAAATATGATTTCTGCAGCTTTCAAGTGGATGAGCCAAAGAACATCCACGTTTATGTATGTGTGGAGAGATGAAGCAGGCGTGGCAAATTGTTAACAAACGTGGAATTAGGGGAAGGATATAGTAGTGACCATTGTATTTTTTTCCCCCCTCAACTTTTCTTTTTGAAAAAAGTGGGAGGAAAACAATTTTCTTACAAAGCTGGGAGTGAAAGAGTAGAGCTTGGTAATCCAAGTGATGATTACATGGCAATTAATTCCCCAGGGAAGATGAGGCTGCCTTGAACTGGGAAAGGATGTTGAATGAATTGACTAAGCATGAAGCTGACCTGTCCCCTGTGATTTATGATGTGTGTGTATCCGTATCGCTCTCCTTATGTGTGTATTTCTGTAGTCTATATGGCTGAAAAGGAAATATTGGAAAGACAGTCATCCTTTTATTGAGAGAATCAATCTTAAAAGACAGGTACAACAACTTTAGGTAGGTGGCCTGTGAGTAAGTTTCTCTCTCTGATATTTGTGAGAGCAGCTCTGGTGATTAGATTTGTTTTCAAAGATAAAAAAAAAATTTTTTTTCCTGTTTTTATCTTTTCATAAGCCTGAAATTTCCCTCTGGCTTTTATAGTCAATAATCAATTTTTCTGTCTTGAAGGAATTTGAATCATGCTACTGATTTTACAAGTATTCTTTTTTTTTTTTTTTATACTGCATTTCATTACTGAACATTAGTAAAGTTTATGGAACCAAAAAAGTATAGTACACACTCTAATCCACTTTTTTAATCACCAGCCCAATTTCTCAGAAAAGACAAAACATCACAGATTTTTTTACAATTAAATCTAGTTTCCAAAGCAAACATTATAATGATAACAATGCATTTAATACTTTAGTAAAAATTTCATTTATAGGATATGGTTTTGAAAGATGTATATCTTTTTTTTAAATTACCAGCTTATATATCTCTATCTTTATTCTTTTTATTTTATTTATTTATAATTGAAGGATAACTGCTTTACAGTATTATATTGGTTTCTACCTAACATCAACATGAATCAGTCATAGCTTTACCCATGTCCCCTCCCACTTGAACATTCTCTAAGTTATGGTGTGACAAAATTAACTAGGGTGCCAATTCTAAATTGCTATTATGCAGTAATAGAAATTCCCTTTTAATAAAGCAGTGCCATCAGATTTCTTCAGCTTACAGAGGTTCATAAAATTTATCTCCATATGGTACCAATCTCAATCATAGATAAGTATTATTGAATTTTTAGAAATGAAACTTCTCATGGGAAGAGATCAAAGAGTTAGCTTGAATGGGTTTAGATAAACAGCATCTCTTGATACTATCTCTAATGTGAAAGTCATCATTTACTAAAGATTAGTACGTTGCAGGAGAAGAAGGGGATGACAGAGGATGAGATGGTTGGATGGCATCATCGATTTGATGGACATGAGTTTAAGCAAGCTCCGGGAGTTGGTGACGGACAGGGAAGCCTGGCGTACTGCAGTTCATGGAGTCGCAGAGTTGGACACGACTGTGTAACTGAATTGAACTGAACTGAACTGAATATGTTGTCCGGGCTTCCCTGGTAGCTCAGCTGGTAAGGAATTCCCCCTGCAATCCAGGAGACCCTGGTTTGGTACCTGTGTTGGGAAGTTCCCCTTTAGAAGGGGTAGGCTACCCACTCCAGTATTCTTGGACTTCCCTGTTGGTTCAGATGGTAAATGTGGGAGACCTGGGTTTGATCCCTGAGTTGGGAAAATCCCCTGGAGGAGGGCATGGCAACCCACTCCAGTATCTTGCCTGGAGAATCCCCATGGACAAAGGAGCCTAGTGGGTTGCAGGAGCCAGTCTATGGGGTTGCAAAGAATTGGACATGACTGAGCAACTCAGCACAGCATAGCACACAGTGTATTGTCTCTCCCAGATCCCAGAACTTATTGGATAATATAGCCTTTTTATTTTTGACATTCTTTGAAGGATTATGTTGTTTATATATAGTAAATTGTTGCACCTTTTCTTATTAAATAGAATTATTTCTAGAGTTGTCTCTGCTTACTTTCTGTTTGCTGCATGTAATGATGCACTCTGTTTCATAGTTTGTCCACTAATAACATAAGCCATGATTTTGGACTCCACTTCCACAAAAGCATTGGGAGACTGTGCATTATCTTCTTTGCTCTTTCAATATTTGGTCTTTGTTTTTAGAGGCAACTGATATAATTGCATCCTGGGTCTCTGATTTACCTTAGCAAATGGGGAGGTAAAGATGAAAGAACAAACCAGTTCTAGAAAGGTTTTAAAAAATGAAATAGAATTAACTGTCTGTGGTCTTGAATGAGCTTGATCTGTGGGACAATTCATTGATTATATGTTCATATGTTGTTTTATCTTAACAGATGTATAGTAATACCTTACTTTTTGTGAGTCATTTAAGTTAGTTTCTTCATGTCTAGGACTTTTTTTTTTTTGAATGTCCACTCAAAGGCAAAGCTCTAGGCTCATTTCAGAAGTGAAAATGTTTGTGAAATTAAGCCTAGGTCATTCAGACAAATTAAGTTCTTATCTGCTCTAAGCTTTCCCAGACAGATGGCTGGCTGGAAGTCCCCTCCATACTTGCACAAATTAAATTCCAAATCTCTTGGTTTGCAAAAGACTCTCTGTTCACACCTGTAGGGGTTTTCTAACTAAGCTCTCTTGAGTTCATTTCCTTTGTTAACTGTGTCAAATACTATTAGACTCTGGCCACCTTAAACTCAATTTGAAATTCAGATAAAGATTTGAGAGTAGCTTAAAAAATAGCAGAATCTTATTAGTGCTGTTTACCCCTTAGGTCAATAGTAAGAAGGGATGATTCTTATGTTCTTAAACTGTGCTGTGATTGGGGTTAGATTCATGGAAGTCAATTTTAGAGACATAGGATGCGCCTGTAATTGAAAATGTCTCCATTTTGTCTGAGTTGACTTGATTTTGTTAACAGTGCCCTTACTCACAGCCTACATTACTGTCTGTTAGCATTGATTGAATGTTTATGACATGGCAGGTTTTGTACTAAGTGTCTCTTGCTATCTCATCTAACCTTCACAACAATTCAGTGAAGCACAGTTACTTATAACATAGTCATCATCATGACCTGATGACCATCACTCCTGCTTTATAGTCGAGGAACCTGAACCTTAAGGAGGTAAAGTACTTGTCATATATCCTACTTTGTTGAAATATGTTCCTTTTTTATCCAGTTTGTTGAGAGTTTTTATTGTGAGTGGATGTTGAATTTCGTCCAGTGCTTTTTGTTTCATGTACTGAGATGATCATATGGTTTTTTCTTTCATTTTTTGAATGTGATATACCACACTTATTAATATGCATATGTCAAAAGTCGTACTCAATGAGGAAAGACTGAAAGCTTTTCCTCTCAGATCAGTAAAAAGGCAAGGGTGCCCACTCTCACCATTCCTATTCAATATAGTACTGTGAATATATAGTAGCCAGAGCCATAAGGCAAGAAAAGAGGTAAAAGCCACTGAATTGAAAAGGAAGAAGTAAAATTGTCTCTGATTGATGATAGCATGATCTTCTAAGTAGAAAATTCTAAGAATGCCACTAAAAAACTGATAGGACTATTAAATTCAGTAGACAGGAGGAGCCAAGATGGCGGAAGAATAGGACGGGGAGACCACTTTGTCCCCTACAAATTCATCGAAAGAACAACTGAACGCTGAGCAAACTTCACAAAACAACTTCTGATCACTAGCTGAGGACATCAGGCGCCCAGAAGAGCGGCCCATTGTCTTCGAAAGGAGCAGGACTGAACTAGCCAACCTGAACAAGAGACCACATCCGCCCGCCTGTGTCAGGGCAGAAATTTGACACTGAGGAGACCGGCAAACAGAAGCCAAATAAACAAAGGGAACCGCTTCAGAAGTGACCGGTGCAACAGATTAAAATCTCTGTAGGTAACACCGACTACACCGGAAGGGGCCTATAGATGTCGAGAAGTGTAAGCTGGAACAAGGAGCTATCTGAAACTGAACCGAACCCACACTGATCGCAACAGCTCCAGAGAAATTCCTAGATATATTTTTACCTTTTTTTTTTAATTAAATTTTTTTCTTTTCTTTTCTTTTTTATTTTTTCTCTTTTATTTTCTGTTAAAATTCATTATTACTCCCCCATTACTCCTTAACTTTCATTTTCATATATTTTTACGATTTTTTTAATTAGGAAAAAAAATTTTTTTTTCTTTTCTTTTTTTTTTTCTCTTATTTTCTTTTAAAGTCCTCTATTACTCCTCTACTACTCCTTGATTTTCATTTTCATTTCACTATAACCTTGAAAAAAAAAAAAGAGAGAAGCCCTATTTTTAAGCTGAACTTCATATATATTTTTAAAATTTTTTGTGTTTTTGTTTTTATTATTGTATTTTTAAGAGTCTAACCTCTACTCTAGATTTTTAATCTTTGTTTTTCAGTATGTGATACAAATTTTGGACATTTAAGAATCCAATATTCAGTTCCCATTTTTATTCAGGAGTGTGTTGATTACTCTCTCCCACTTTTGCCTCTCCGTTTTCTACCTCAGAACACCTCTATTTCCTCCTTTCCCCTTCTCTTCCCAGTCCAATTCTGTGAATCTCTGTGGGTGCCTGGGCTACGGAGAACACTTTGGGAACAGACAACTGCGTAGATCTGTCTCTCTCCTCTTGAGTCCCCCTTTTCTCCTCCTGCTCATCTCTATCTCCCTCCTCCCTCTCCTCTTCTTCATGTAACTCTGTGAACCTCTCTCGGTGTCCCTCACGGTGGAGAATCTTTTCACCATCAACCTAGAAGTTTTATTATCAGTGCTGTATAGTTGGAGAAGTCTTGAGACTACTGAAAGAATAAAACTGAAATCCAGAGGCAGGAGACTTAAGCCCAAAACCTGAGAACACCAGAAAACTCCTGACTACACAGAACATTAAGTAATAAGTGACTGTCCAAGAGCCTCCATACCTACACTGAAACCAACCACCACCCAAGAGCCAATAAGTTTCAGAGCAAGACATACCACGCAAATTCTCCAGCAACGCAGGAACATAGCCCCGAGCGTCAACATACAGGCTGCCCAGAGTCACACCTAACACATAGACCCATCTCAAAACTCATTACTGGACACTCCATTGCACTCCAGAGAGAAGAAATCCAGTTCCATGCACCAGAACACTGACGCAAGCTTCCCTAACCAGGAAACCTTGAAAAGCCAATCGTCCAACCCCACCCACTGGGTGAAACCTCCACAATAGAAAGGAACCACAGACCTCCAGAATACAGAAAGCCCACTCCAGACACAGCAATCTAAACAAGATGAAAAGGCAGAGAAATACCCAACAGGTAAAGGAACATGAAAAATGCCCACCAAGTCAAACAAAAGAGGAGGAGATAGGGAATCTACCCGAAAAAGAATTTAGAAAAATGATAATAAAAATGATCCAAAATCTTGAAAACAAAATGGAGTTACAGATAAATAGCCTGGAGACAAAGATTGAGAAGATGCAATAAATGTTTAATAAGGACCTAGAAGAAATAAAAAAGAGTCAATTAAGAATGAATAATGCAATAAATGAGATCAAAAACACTCTGGAGGGAACCAAGAGTAGAATAACAGAGACAGAAGATAGGATAAGTGAGGTAGAGGATAAAATGGTGGAAATAAATGAAGCAGAGAGGAAAAAAGAAAAAAGAATCAAAAGAAATGAGGACAACCTCAGGGACCTCTGGGACAATGTGAAACACCCCAACATTCGAATCATAGGAGTCCCAGAAGAAGAAGACAAAAAGAAAGGCCATGAGAAAATACTCGAGGAGATAATAGCTGAAAACTTCCCTAAAATGGGGAAGGAAATAGCCACCCAAATCCAAGAAACCCAGAGAGTCCCAAACTGGATAAACCCAAGGCGAAACACCCCAAGACACATATTAATCAAATTAACAAAGATCAAACACAAAGAACAAATATTAAAAGCAGCAAGGGAGAAACAACAAATAACACACAAAGGGATTCCCATAAGGATAACAGCTGATCTATCAATAGAAACCCTCCAGGCCAGAAAGGAATGGCAGGACGTACTGAAAGTAATGAAAGAGAATAACCTACAACCTAGATTACTGTATCCAGCAAGGATCTCATTCAGATATGAAGGAGAATTCAAAAGCTTTACAGACAAGCAAAAGCTGAGAGAATTCAGCACCACCAAACCAGCTCTTCAATAAATTCAGTAGACAAACTCTAATCTAATGTATAGCACGGTGACTATAGTTAGCAATGCCATATTGTATATTTGAAAATTGCTGAGAGAGTAGATTTTAAAAGTTCTCACCAAATACACACAAAATTGTAATTGTGTGAGATGATGGATGTGTTTACTCACTGTGGTGATCATTTCATAATATATACACATATTCAATCTTTATATTGTACACCTTACACTTGTACAATGTTATATGTTCAATGATATCTCAATAAAGGTCATCCAAAAAGAAAAAGAAATTTGTTTAAAAGTCACAGTACTCAAGTGGTAGAGCTGGAATCCAAACTCTGAGCATGACGATTACAAAGTCCAAGCTCAGCCCTCACTATGTTGAACCTGTGTATCTTAGAGCTTTTACTGTGTTGCCCTGTATCTTGATTCTGCGTCTTTGGTTAGGACTTTATGACTGATAGTTTTCAGTTTATGTGCCTGACTTTTCATTTTGAGTTCCACTCTGGAGCTGTTCTTAGGTTAGTAGTCTTCAGAAGGGGATATATATACACCTGGCATTTCATGGAAACTTTCTAGGGATTTTGCATGCAAAAGTAGTTTAAATGGTATTTAGTTGCTCAATGCACATATCTGCTTTCCTGAAATAGTTTGCCTGAGAGCACTTGTGGTTGGCTGGTTCTCCTTTCCTACCTTCCCCTTCACAAATTGCTTTTCTCCTACTTGGCCACAGAATCACTCATGCTTCTCACCCAGCATGAATCTTTCAGTAGTTGATTGCTTCCGGATGCAAAATCCTCTGGCTCTCCAAACAAAGGCACCATTTGGCAATTCTTAGCTCCTGAGTGAGAATCTATAGCAAAGCAAACAGAGCTCTGGTCAGAATCCTAGATGGGACAGGGCCTTATTTTATCTTGGCAACAAATGCACCACAGGTGTCCATGACTTATTTCTTTTAGAGTTGAACCTTGATTTCTGTGTGTATAGAGAGGGGGAGGGGTTACTGAGAAGGCAGATTAGCACATTTATTTGAAATGAAAAATGAAGTCAGGCTTTCTGAAAGATAATAAGTTTGATTTGGTTTATTGATTTGCCAGTGAGGACATGCTTAGCAGTTAGATTGTTTGGTAAGCATATTTCACAAGTAAATGGGTGAAATCTACAGTAACCAGGGTTGCAACAAAAATATATTTGAAATACTATTGGCATATATATATATATATATATATATATGTACATGTAATAATAATAATATAATATAATAATATAAATGTTATTCAACCATAAAAAGAAAGGAATCTTGCCTTTTGAGACAACATGAAGATCTGGAGGAAGTTATGCTAAGTGAAATAATCCAGACACAAAAAGACAATACTCTATGATATCATTTATGTGTGAAATCTCAAAAAGTTGAACTTATAGAACCAGTGAATAAAATGGTAGGTGCCAAGGGGTGGGGGAAATGGTGAGACCTTGATCAAAGGGTACAAACCTCCAATTATAAGATAAATAAGTTTTAGAGAGCTAATGCATAGTATGATGACTATAGTTGGTAGCACTGTATTATGTACTTAGGATTTGCTCAGAAACTAGATCTTAAATCTTCTCATCACGAAAAAAGAAAATAACTATATGAGGTGATAGAAATGTTGATTAATTTGATTGTGGTAATCATCTCACAATATATATGTATATTAAATCATTGTGTACACTCTGAATATACAATTTTTCTTTGTCAATTTTATCTCAGTAAAACTAGAAAAAATAGAATACATACATAATATATTATATATATATATGTGTATATATATAATGTTGGAAATTCTTCATTAAGGTTATGATTAAAATTTAAGAGGTCAACTTAAAAATGTCAGAGGAGTACATTCTTTTAGTAGGTGCAAAAGCAAAGAACTTGAAGCACATGGTGTTTGATGGCTGTGCCCTTTTTACCTATATCAGCCTTGATCAAGACTGGTTAGAGCCCCTGTTTGTACAAGGAAGGATTTAGGACTGACTTCTCCTAAGTGTTTTAAAATTAGATTATGTATTTGAAGCACTGTAATTAAATCAATCTCAGTTGCCACATCTCTTTCCTTAGAGGCTGCCTTTTAGTGTTACATGTGAATCAATTGTATAGGAGATGGTTTCTGTTTGAGGAGTTATGTTCTAGAGCTTCCTAATAGATTCAGATTTCAAATTTTATTGATGTCTGGCTGTGTGTTAAATTCTGTTAGACACGTTGGTGGATATTAAACTTGTAGTAGATGGAGAAATGTCTAGTTTGAGGATCACACTCAAAGGTATTAAAGAGTTTAACAGTTAACTATAATCTTATTCCTTGATGAAACCAGAGCTGATTGGCAAGGGGAAGTTGAGCAAAACTTCTTATGCCAAATATATGTAGGTGAACCAAAATGTTAATGCAAGGAGTAAGAGAGTAAAAAACAAAAATGACTACAAGGAATACACAAAAAAGTAGAAATACCACAGTGTTTTCATTTAAATAAGAACATTTTAAAGACAGTGAGTTTCAAGTTTGAAGTCAGATTTTGGACCATTTTGTGTGGGAAGTTGGTAGACAAGAATCCTAGAGAGTAGAGAAGGTAGCCTGAGGTTAGATGGACACAGTGGTTAGGTGCCCAGTGGGAATACTAGCCTTCTTTCTCAAGTCGTCAGGTTCCTGCCTGAGGTAATCTCCTATGGCCATCCATCCATTCTCTTTTTGCATTGCTTCATCCCCCAGAAGCTTTGAGGGAGTAGAACCAGTGTTTGCTTTAATGATTTTGCTTTATCGGTTAGTTATAGTATATAGCTATATCTATAAACCTCTGGTCTAGTTTCATACCTGCTTCAAAAGTGTTTTGTTTTAAAACTTATTCTCCAACTGGTCTCCAGTTCAGCATCCATACATTAGGTTATCATAAAATTGTCTTTCTTTTTCTCATTTTCTGTGTGACTACTTTTACTCTTTTTACTTTTTCTTACTAAACCTTTTCAGTTGTCTTTTAATAAACCTAGGGGGTGGGATAGGGAGGAAGATGGGAGGGAGGTTCAAAAGGGAGGGGAAATATGTATACCTATGGCTGATTCATGTTGGGGTTTGACAGAAAACAGCAAAATTCTGTGAAGTAATTATCCTTCACTAAAAAATAAATTAATTAAAAAAATTTGCCTTAAGGGCACATAATTTTTGTCCTCTGTGCTCTAGCTTTGATGGATTGTTACATTACCCCTTCTTGCCTGATGAAAAGGTACCTCATGGTATGACTCAAATAACACCTCCACTGTGCTCCCATAGTTCTTATATAACACTTCTCATATGATATAGTGCATAATTTATAAATTGGATTTCTCGGCTAATTTGTGAGAAGCATAATGGTATCTGTCATTCTTCGTTGCTTTTCTTGGAGCCTATCCCATGGTAGACTTTTTATGCTTGTCGGTTGAATGAATGGATATATGTGAACATCAAAGGCATTAAAGAGAAAGATGTGGAAAAAAAAAAAAAGCCCAATAATAGTATTATTCAACATTTATGGTATGTTTCTTATGTGCCATAATAAGTGTTTTGTGTGTACTAACTCATGGAATCCTCACGACTCCATGAATTACTTCTCAAATTTTATTTCTTAAATTAAAGACAAGTGAGAGTGGCTTAGAACTTGGCCTTAGTTCATTCTTAATTGAAAATCCAAAGAAGCTTTAAGTCTATTTTGGCCCACTCTAGGTGACGTTATACCCTCAAAGTTAAGACTCTGGGTTCTAGAGCCAGGCTACCTGGATTCAAATTCTGGCTCTGACTTTAATTAGCTATGCAGGTTATTAGGCAAGTGTGCCTTCATTTGCTCATTTGCCAGGAGGATGACAGTAGAATGTACATTATGTGATTATTGTGGATACTGAATAAGTTAACTGTGGTCTTGGAAAAGACTCTTTCGAGTCCCTTGGACTGCAAGGAGATCCAACCTGTCAGTCTTAAAGGAAATCAGTCCTGAATATTCATTGGAAGGACTGATGCTGAAGCTGAAACTCCAATATTTTGGCCACCTGGTGTGAAGAACTGACTCCTTGGAAAAGACCCCGATGCTGGGAAAGATTGAAGGCAGGAGGAGAAGGGGATGACAGAGGATGAGATGGTTGGATGGCATCACCAACTCGATGGATATGAATTTAAGCAAGCTCCAGGAGTTGGTGATGGACAGGGAAGCCTGGCGTGCTGCAGTCCATGGGGTCACAAAGAGGCGGACACAACTGAGTGACTGAACTGAATAAGTTAATGTGTGCAACACACTTAGGCAGTGCCTATTAAAAGGAAACAGCCACTAAATGTTAAGTATTTTTATTTCACAAATGACTCTATTGACACTTTTACTTAATACAATTAAATGTCTTGAATGTCAGATTTGTGGCTGTCTTTGTGAGCTTTTTCAGAGGAGAAGGCTCAACGATATAGAGAATAAGGAATATATTCTCCGTGTTCCTCACTGATAGTTGCTCAGTCATGCCCAACTCTCTGCAGCCCATGGACTGCAACCCACCAGGCTCCTCTGTCCATGGGATTTTCCAGGCAAGGATACTGGAGTGGGTTGCCATTTTCTCCTCTGGGGGATCTTCCCAGGGATCAAACCCGGGTCTACTGCACGGCAGGCAGATTCTTTACCGACTGAACTACCAGGGAAGCCCAGGAAATCCTATTCTCCATAGGATTTAAAAATGACTCAGACCCTAAGATTTCAGTCTTGTTAATTTAGGGAAATTAAGAAGCCACTCTTTGTCCTTGTTTCAGTGTCCCTGTTGAGACACTAGAATGTTTTCCAGTTTCTTGAAGATTTCCAAGCTTCAGTGATGTCGGAAAAGGAGTGACCTGTGGTACTTTCCTCACAGGGATCTTGTGAGGGTGAATGGAAATGGCTTGGAGTGCTGTGACCACACGCTCTGTCACGTTGTCTCAAACCATGACCCTGCCCTGTAGGTGAAGTGACCTTGAAGCAAAGGTATTATGGTACTTTAATAAGTAAACATCCATGAACGAAATCTAAGAAAGAACCACCTTAGAATGACTTTTACCTGCAATGATCCTCTTTAGAGACTTTTCACTTTGCTGTGAGTCTCCTAGTGAGGTCTTTCAAAGTCTTGGGGAAAAGTTTTCTCCTCATAGGCCTGTAATATGTGAATGCTTATGGATGGCAGGCCAAGGGGAGAGGCACAAAATGGAGATTAAGGGTTACCTATAGTTTGCTTCTGCATAATGTGACCAGATTGGAGGGCCTTGTTTCTCCCATTAACAGGTGTGCACAATTCCCAACGGCCTGAAACCAAGCAACAAGCATAGATATCTTTACAACACATGGCACCAAGGGCATTGTTCCATTCACAAAGGGATTTCTTCCTCTCTCAGGAAAATACAAAAGAAGGGGTAAACCAGGACATTCAGAAAGACGGTCACAGATGAGAAGTCTCCAACCCTGTAATTATGAAAGGGATTTTGTGAACTTTTTCTGTGAAAGCTCGTGCTGCCGCTACAGGTTGTTTGAATTACCCCTCTCTACACTTCTGTATGGTAGTCAAATGCGAGGCTTTCTTTTCTAGTCACATCAGTGTCAAGATTTTCAACTTTACCTTAAATATATTTGTATTCCTATTTTAATTTAGTTTTTGTACTTAACAATTTTTTTTCATAGACATGCACTTGTTGATTTGAGGAGAGTTCCCACTGAAGTTCTGCCTGAAAGACTTCTGTACTTGACTTTGTAATTAAAAAAAAAACTACTATTGTAACCATTTGTCCTGCAACCCTAAATAT
Organism: Cervus canadensis; assembly: GCF_019320065.1. Taxonomy (NCBI): domain Eukaryota; kingdom Metazoa; phylum Chordata; class Mammalia; order Artiodactyla; family Cervidae; genus Cervus; species Cervus canadensis. Next base: position 48,120,487 of record NC_057398.1, on the reverse strand, counting down.
CACTAAATATTTAACACTCAGTTCATCAGTGTAATGAGTATTATGATACCCTCTCACAGGCTTTTTGTGAGGATGAAAGAACTTATGGAGAGAGCTAACTGTAGTTCTTGGCAGACGATAAGGACATAATATATGATAGGTATGTATCTTTGTTAGTCATTTTTTAATGATATTTAATGACATGGGACACATAATCATGTTGAATTATAAAAGTAAATTACAAAACTGTATCCTGGGCCCTGAAAAATAAATCTTATGTATTATTTTGTGTGTGTATTGATTTTACAGTGGTTATCTTTCTAGGTAATTGCATTATTATCTTATATTTGTTTTTCTCATTATTTCACAATTTAAAAAACTCCCCATAGCCATGACTATTTGAGAGAAATTTTTTTTCTTTACTCTCTTCCTTTTTTTTTTTCCTTCTTCTTCTTCTTCTTTTTTTAATTAAGAATGCTGTTGAAAACTGTCATGACTGCCTACAGAAATAATGTTTAACTCTTTTTGGCCAGAGGATAAATCAAAAATACTTACCCCTCTTTAGGATAGGATGTTTACTTTGCAGGATATATTGATGACATTTGGTGGTATTGGTGAAAGAAAAATGCAGAATTAGAGGGTGGCTGGTCATTATATACCTTCCCGAAATCTATTTTGACATTTTGGAAACATTTCCACAGTAGGTTTTTATCTGTGTGAGGTAATATTAGATGACCTGATCTGCCAATCAAATTTTTATTTCTCACATGTTACATTTGGGTTAAAAGAAGATAAAATCTTGACTGATCCTATGGTAATAAAATTTCTATCAGAATTTCACATAAAAACCACAAAGTTTAGTAATGAGTGTCTTCGTGTGATGATATTAAGAATTTTAGAGTATATAACATAGCCCCTTCTTTTTAAACAATTGATAGTGTAGCTTGAATAAAATACAAAACTGGACTCAGAAGCAACCGTGGGAAATTATGCATTATTGCTAGAATAACTTAAAAAGTGTTTGGAGAAATTAAATTTTAGATAGAAGTAGACCTTTTATTTTTACTCCCGTAATTCAATTCAAGAAATGGTGACTGTAGACACTGAGATTAGAAGCTTAGTGAATGCACTGGAAGTTCTGAGGAAGTTTGAGTTCTTAGGTAGGTTACATAGAGTCTCTGTGCATACTTAAAGTTCAGTTCAGTTCAGTTGCTCAGACATGTCCAACTCTTGGCGACCCCATAGACTGCAGCACACCAGACTTCCCTGTCCATCACCAACTCCCAGAGCTTGCTCAAACTCATGTCCATTGAGTCAGTGATGCCATCCAACCATCTCATCCTCTGTCATCCCATTTTCCTCCTGCCTTCAATCTTTCCTAGCATCAGGGTCTTTGCCAGTGAGTGAGTTCTTCACATCAGATGGCCAAAGTATTGAAGCTTCAGCTTCAGCATCAATCTTTCCAATGAATATTCAGGACTGAATTCCTTTAGGATTGACTGCTTGAATCTCCTTGCAGTCCATGTGACTCTCAGGAGTCTTCTCCAACACCACAGTTCAAAAGCATCAATTCTTCAGTGCTCAGATATCATCATAGTTAGATAATTTGGGTGGACTAAAGCTTTTCCTTGGGTTATTACAAATTCTAAATTAGCAGAACTGAAGAAAATGAAATCTTCTCAGACCTAGGATATGCTGGACGTATGACTTTATATTCAGACCCATACCTGGCCATCTATTCTTAGTGATGGGTTGTGGTGATAAGGACATTTGTCTGGCAGTCAGAAGGTTCTGGGTTGCTTCTAGCACTAACCTTAGCTGTGTACCCAGACAATCTAATTGTCTTGTTTAGGTTGTAGTAAAGTGTATATAGCATCAAATCAAATGTATCACCTTAACCATTTTTAATTATATGTTTTAGTGGCATTAAGTCCATTCATATGGTTTTGCAACCATCACCACCATCCATTTCCAGAAATCTTTTCATTTTACAAACCTGAAACTTTGTACCCATGAATAGTAACTTCCCCTTCCCCTTTCTGTTTTCTATGAATTTAACTACTCTAGTGAGTGAATGAGTGAAAGTTGCTCAGTTGTGTCCGACTCTTTGCAGCCCCAAGGACTGTAGCCTGCCAGGCTCCTCTGTCCACGGAATTCTGCAGGCAGGAATACTGGAGTGGGTAGCCTTTCCTTTCTCCAGGGGGTCTTCCCAACCCAGTGATCGAACCCAGGTCTCCTGCATTAAAGGCAGATTATTTACCATCTGAGCCACTCAACGTACCTCATACAAGTGAAATTATATGGAATTTGTCTTTCTTTGACTGGCTTATTTCACTTAGCATAATTTCCTCAAGATTCATCCTTGTTGTAGCTGGTGTCATAATTTCCTTCCTTTTTAACGCTGAGTACTATTCCACTGTATGTATACAATACTTCGTTTATCCATTCCTCTGTAGATGGATACTTGGATTACTTTAGCATTTTGACTATTTGTGTAGTGCAGCTGTGAGCATCGAAGTACATGTATCTGTTCAAGAAACCTCTTTAAATTCTGTTGTAAATATATCCAGAAATGTAATTGCTGGATCACATGGTAGTTCTATTTTTAATTTTTTTAGGAACTGCTGTACTGTTTTCCAAAGTGGCTGTACCATTTTACATTCACACTAACAGCGCATAAGGGTTCCAGTTTCTCCATATCCTTGCCAATAATTATTTTCTGTTTTTTTGCATGCACTGTGGTTGCCTGTATGTGTGATGATCAGTATAAGTTTGTCGATATGTTGTTTCAGATTTTTCTTGGATAATCTGAATGAACTAGACCAATGTTGCCTAAACTTTCTGGAGTGGGTAGTAAGAATACTTGCCCCATACCTGTTGAATCAGAATCTTCAGGCTTGAAAATCTACGTATTTGATCCTAGGTGATTCTTACTGCCAGGCAATTTGAGAAATACTGATTAGAACTTTATTTGCCTTTATTTTTGGTCAGATAGATTCATAAAATTTCAATAATCTCCCTCTTGGAGATTCATAATGAATATCGTCTTAGTAGAAGATTTGTAAAAATACCTCTCCCAAAGCTCTTTTATCTTAGTCTAGTCCAGCATTTCCTAGCTTAAGCATGAGCCCTCTTTTGAACAGCATATTTAACTTCTTATTCTAGGCTATTATGCCTTAAAACATAGTTTGGTCGTTCAGTTCAGTTGCTTAGTCATGTCTGACTCTTTGTGACCCCATGGACTGCAGTATGCCAGGCTTCTCTGTCCATCACCAACTCTCAGAGCTTGCTCAAACAGATGTCCATCGAGTCCGTGATGCGATCCAACCATCTCATCCTCTGTCGTTCTCTCCTCCTCCTGCCTTTGATCTTTCCCAGCGTCAGGGTCTTTTCCAGTGAGTCGATTCTTCCCATCAGGTGGCCAGAGTATTGGAGTTTCAGCTTCAGCATCAGTCCTTCCAGTGAATATTCAGGACTGATTTTCTTTAGGATTGACTGGTTTGATTTCTTTGCCATCCAAGGGACATGGTTTGGTAAATATTAATTTAAACTGTTTCTTAACTCATATTCTGTGGGAAAATTTGACTGTTCTGAAAATTTTACAGCTCAAAGGTCTTACTAGACTTAGTGGACTTACAACGTAGCATAACATATTCAGGCCTTAACTATCAATTAATTCCCTGTGTGAAAGAGGTCTTTTGTCTTCTATGTGCCTACCATATCCTGTCTGCTTATAACTAAGGGAGAGTTGGTGTTTTGTTTTTTTTTTAAGTGGTTTCTTTGGATTGTTTTAATTATTTTAGCCTTACATTTGTAGACTTATTTATTGTAATCTTTTGTCACTAATGAAAGAGAAAGAAGATTTTCACACAAGAGGGAGAAATATCCAGGATTCTTCTTGTTTCTGTAGTAGTCAGAGTGATTCTGGTACTACAAAATGTCCTATAACTGAGAAAAATGAAGCATAGCTTTTTGTTTGCAAAGCAGAAAGTGCTGGGTGTTACCTAGAATCAAAAAGTCTAGTACAATAGCTTCTAGCCACTTATGGTTATTTAAATTTGATTTAAATTTAAAAATTTAGTACTTTAGCAAATTCTCTGGCGGTGCCTTGGCTAGGACTCCTCACTTTCACTGCTTAGGGCACTGGTTCAGTTCCTGGTTGGGGAAGTAAAAATCCCACAAGCCTCACAGCTCAACCAAAAAAGAACCAAAAAATAGTAGTTTAACCAAATACCTACATTTTAAGTGTATGGCTAGTGGCTCCTGTAGCTATAGAACATTTCCACCATTGCAGAAAGTTCTGTCCAGCAGTGCCCATCTAGAGGACCTGAAACATGATTATACTTTATTGTTTGACCTACATGAAGTATGTCAAAGTTGCCATGTGTCATTCATGGAGATGATTTGCTGCATGGAACCATGGAGCCAGAAAAGTTTTCTTTATATCTGAAGATAAAAATTTAGAATTAGAAAATAAACCCATTCAAAAAACAAAACAGCAACTATATACTCTTATAAACTCAAACCCATTCAAAAAACAAAACAATAGCAACTATATACTTGTACAAACTCAACTGTATAAACTCTTTAACACCCATGAAAAGGATTTTTCATAAAACCTTTCAAATCAATTCTTTAAACATTTTTATTGAATTTTTATACATATATAGTGCATATGTTAATGTGTATACACAATGTATATAAAATCACATATTTATGTATATAAACTACATATAAATTATATATGTACATACATGCACATGTGCACATACACAACATACATATTGATCAGTTTTTATAAACTGAAGACCACAGTGTCACCAGCATCCCATATGCCTTCTTCCTTTTGTTTTGTAAGTATTGCAGTGCTTGTTTATTTACTAACTAATGAATTATCACTTCCAAATATTAACTGAATTTGAGAAACCATACTACAAGAACATTCTTCAATTTATGAAAAAAAAATTGAACTTTGAAATAAAATTGATTTGAGGTTGCACCTCCAGTCCTCTGAAGTGAATAATATCTTCAATTTGTGAGGTAAAATAGATACTTTTAAAAAATAAAATTTTTAGTGGAAGTGCTCATAATAGAATAATTATAAAATACAGCTTTTAGTTTTTTGAATAATCTTTTATTAGACATGACTATTCAGTTCAGTTGCTCAGTCATGTCCAGCTCTTTGCGACCCCATGGACTGCAGCACGCCAGGCCTCCCTGTGACTATAAGAAGTAACAAAAGCCACTATTTGTGAACATCTGAGAGAAACTTTCTTGAGTATTTAATAACTGCTCTTCACTAGTAGCAATCCTAAAGGAAATCAGTCCTCAATATTCATTGGAAGGACTGATGCTGACGCTGAAACTAATACTTTGGCCCCCTGATGCGAAGAACTGACTCATTGGAAAAGACCCTGATGCTGTGAAAGATTGAAGGTAGGAGAAGAAGGGGAAGATAGAGGATGAGATGGTTGGATGGCATCACCGACTCAATGGACATGGGTTTGAGCAAGCTCCGGAAGTTGGTGAAGGACAGGGAAGCCTGCCGTGCTGCAGTCCGTGGGGTCGCAAAGAGTCGGACACGACTGAGCGACTGTATTGAACTGATTCACTAGTAGACTTCTGTTTGGGAAACATGGAGATTACTGGTCCTCTAGAGCACTGAAACATCTATTTCGTGTACACCGAGGAAGAAAAACCTACAGAATTATCTTCAGATTTAGGATTACAATACATATTTAACAAATGAATGTAACAGCTTGAGTGATTAAACGCTCCCCTAAAGGGACAATAAAAATGTTGCTATTTGTTCCAGTTGTAAAGCAAAGTTTAGAGCTCTGATGATGATGAAAGCCAAAGCATGTTTATATAGATTGTTTTATGCCTATGTATTGTTAGGGATCTGCAGCAAAGACTTTCACTAGCTACTGTAGGCTAGCTTTTCTCAGATTCTTTTTTGAAATTAGAATTCGCAAAAATTTATATCTTGAGTTCAAACAAGTATTTTTATAATTGAAAACAGTAAATAACACCTTACTACTTGTGATCTGGGATATTTTTATTCTATTCATCTTTAGTCCCTTGTTTAGATCAGTTAAAGAGTGCCTGCATTGATTTTACAACCCATTGATGGGTTGCAGCTGCCTATGTGAAAATTCTGTTCTGGTCACCCACAGCAGTTGCTAATTGAGGGACTGTGACTTCTTCCTCTATCTACCTGTGGGACTGTTGGTACAGATGCTCCTCTTCATGGATACTATTGGTTATCCAAATTCAAGTTTGCCTCTGTTAGTAAATGTGAACACCTACCACCTGTTAGACTTTGTGGCCACTGTCTCCTAATCTTACTTAACTCGTGTGTGCTCAGTCGCTCAGCTGTGTCCGACTCTTTGCGACCCCATGGACTGTAGCCCACCAGACTTCTCTGTCTATGGGATTTCCCAGGCAAGAATACTGGATTGGGTTGCCATTTCCTCTCCAGGGGATCTTCCATACTCAGGAATCGAACCTGCATCTCTTGTGTCTCCTTACTTATGTCTTCTTAAAGTTTTTATAGTGGTTTAGGGTGTGCCCACTCTCCTGTGACAGGGTGTTCATGTCATCCCAGGAAATAGCCATGGTGAAGGTAGTTTTGCTCAGAGTCTGCACTTGACTACCATCACGCCTTCCTCCACTCATTATTTTTTTAAATTAAGATAAAAAAGTGTACAATTGGATTTTTAGTATGTTTAGTGTTGTGAAAATATCACTGCGATCTAATTCTAGAAATTTTATGTCACTGTGAAATCAAACTCAGTAGCTCCTTACTTCCCCCTTCTCTACCCTCTGGTAACTATTAGTCTATTTTCTATCTCTCTGAGTTTGCCTGACAGTTCACATGAATGGAATCACACAGTATGTGGTCTTTTGTGACTGACTTCTTTCAAGGTTCATTAAATGCAGTAGCATGTGTTAGTACTTCATTCCTTTTTAAAAAATTGAAGTGTAACTGGCATATAACAGTAACTTAGTTTTAGGTGTACACCATAATTTGATATTTGTATATATTGTGATTTTATTCTTTTTTATGGCTGAATAATGTTTCATTGTCTGCATATACCACCACATTTTGTTAATACACTCATTAGTTGATGGACATTGGATCCCCCCCCCCCCACAATTTCTATTATGAATAATGTTGCTGTGAACATTTGTGAGCAAGTTTTGTGTGGCCATAAGTTTTTATTTCTCTTGGGTATATACCTAAGGGTGGTATTGGTGGATCGTATAGAGATGAGGAACTGTCAAACTTTTGCACAGTGGCTGCACCACTTTATACAAGCAATGTATGAGGGCCCCAGTTTCTCCACATCCTCAAAAACAGTTGTTATTCCATTAAAAAAGTTAGTATAGCCATCTTACTGGGTATAAAGTAGTGGCCCATTGTGGTTTGATTTGCGTTTTCCTAGTGATAAGTGATTTGGGCATTTTTTATTTGCTCATTGGCCATTTTACATCTTCTTTGGAGAAATGTTCAAATCCTTTGACTATTTTTAAATTGGTTTATCTCTTTATTGTTGAATTGTAAGAGTTCATTATTCTGAATAGTAGACTTTTATCAGATATATGATTTTTCAAATATTTTCTCCCATTTTGTGTGTTGTCTTTTCATTTTCTTGATAGTGTCCTTTGATGCACAAAAGTTTTTAATTTTGATGAAGTCCAACTTACTGATTTTTTTCTTTTGTTATTCGTGCATTTAGTGTCATACTTAAGAAAGTACTGTCTAATGCAGGATCACTAAGATTTATATCTGCATTTTATTATAAGAGCTGTAGCTCTTTCATTTAGTTCTTTGATCCATTTTGAATTAATTTTTGTATATGGGGTGAGGTAAAGGTTCATAGTTTTTATGCTGATACCTAATTGTGCCAGTATTATTTGTTGAAAAGGTTATTTTTTTCCTCCTTCTGTCTTTTTTTGAGACCTACTTACACTTCTGTTTATAGGAGGGAGGATGGAAATTGTCAATTCACGCTTTGGTTCAGTAACATGGATCCAATATTTCACTTCTTTTTTCTTAAACAACTTTATTAAAGTATAATTTAAATACCATGAAGTTCACCCATTTTAAATGTACAGTTTAATGATTGCGAGAGGAGAGAGAAGGTAAGGGAAAGAACCAGACCTCATTCTAGAATAACTGGTTGATACCAAAGGCTATAATTGTAGATATAGCCTATGAGACAGAATGCTTCTTCTGTTCTGAAAAATGTGTCATGCCACTTATCTTCTAGTAATTTCTTGAATGTTTCCAAGATGAAGATATAAGACAGAGCTTCTAGATTTTTACATAAAGGAAAGTCTAGGGAAGCTCACAGATTGTTGGCCTGTACCAGGAAAGTAATTTCTCTGGGCCTGAGTTAAGTACATTTTTCACTGTCTTGCTCCAGCTGTCTCTCATCATTCACCCGTAAGCCTATGCTTATAAAGTCCTCTTGATGGTTGAAAATTCATTTACTGTGTGTGGTTTTATTATAGAAATGTGATCATGTGATATAGTTGCAGGAAGAAAGATATAAATAAGAGACAGTGCTTTATTGACTAGACTTTATTTTCCTATTGTTGACATCGTTTATATTTTGGCAAAAGGGAGTTGGATCTCATAAAGAAAAAATTCCCTCTGAACGTTTGCCAGAATCAGTTTACTGTCATTTCTAGTTAAAAAGGTTTTCTTTTTTCAAACTTACCATACACCTTCTTTTTGCATAGCAGATGGGAAAGATCAGTGAACTGCTATAGAGATTACAGGGTTTTTCTGTATTTTGATCTTTGATCTTAAGGCAGCTTTTAACCCTGTAGTAATCTCCCAAGAGATTTGAGGAAATATTTTGTAAAACAAAATTATGGGGACTATGAATACATAATTGGTGTTCTCAAAGCATTCTGTCAAATGTAGAGTAAATGCTTTTAAGAAATCATTATCAGCTGTTATGTTTTTTATTAAGCTGATTCCTTAGGTTTATGCCTAAATACATTATTGTAATTTAGTTTGGAATTTATTCTATTGTTAGGAAAATAGACTTTCCTTGATACATCAACAAGCAGCTGGAAAAAATCACTTCAGTGAACAGCCAAAACTCTCTAATTAAGTTTTCAGATTAAAAATTATATTAGAGTATTTTAATTTGGAATTTGGAATGGTGCTTTTGACTTTTTAATAAGCTTCAATTCTGGTTTCATAGTCTTATCTTTGAGCAAACAAGTTCATGCATTAATAAAATAAAAATTGTGCAGAAAGAGCATTTCTTCTACCCTTAAAACATGACCTCCTCCTCTCCACAAAAAGTGGGACAACTGCAAGCTTGTTACTTTTTTGGAACTCATCAGAGAGCTTAGGTTCCAGGGCTGCCCACTGGTGTGAGGCCTAAGGAGAAACAGTCCCTACAGAGAGAGACATGAGCATTTACTTACCCAGGGCAGCAATTGCTGGGCACTGGCAAGAGTTTAGCTGAAGAATTCATGGATGCTGTATGTGGGCTGGTAAGAGAATATTAAGACTTTGCAGGCTGTACTCGTAGGTAGAGTTTCTATACACTTGCAGCCTTTTCCTCTGTGAACTCTATCAGGTGTCCCCCCCAAAGACAGGTGAGACTCCTGAGAAAGCATCCTCTGGTGGTGTAGGAATTGGTAAGAAGAGCCACTGCCATAGGTGAAGCAAGAAATTATGCCAGTACACTTGTTCCCTATCTTTTGTTTCTTTTATACTGAATGAAGCAGGGGGAAAGGCAGAAAAATCACGTTGCCTTCAGTTCAGTTCAGTTCAGTTCAGTCGCTCAGTCGTGTCCGACTCTTTGTGACCCCATGAATCGCAGCACACCAGGCCTCCCTGTCCATCACCAACTCCTGGAGTTTATTCAAACTTATGCCCATCGAGTCGGTGATGCCTTCCAGCCATCTCATCCTCTGTCGTCCCCTTCTCCTCCCGCCCCCAATCCCTCCCAGCATCAGGGTCTTTTCCAATGAGTCAACTCTTCGCATGAGGTGGCCAAAGTATTGGAGTTTCAGCTTCAGCATCAGTCCTTCCAATGAACACTCAGAACTGATCTCCTTTAGGATGGACTGGTTGGGATCTCCTTGCAGTCCAAGGGGCTCTCAAGAGTCTTCTCCAACACCATAGTTCAAAAGCATCAATTTTTCAGTGCTCAGCTTTCTTCACAGTCCAACTCTCATGTCCATTAATGACCACTGGAAAAACCATAGCCTTGACCAGACGGACCTTTGTTGGCAAAGTAATGTCTCTGCTTTTTAATATGCTATCTAGGTTGGTCATAACTTTCCTTCCAAGGAGTAAGTGTCTTTTAATTTCATGGCTGCAGTCACCATCTGCAGTGATTTTGGAGCCCAAGAAAATAAAGTCTCTCACTGTTTCCACTGTCTCCCCATCTATTTCCCATGAGGTGATGGGACCAGATGCCATGATCTGAGTTTTCTGAATGTTGAGCTTTAAGCCAATTTTTTCACTCTCCTCTTTCACTTTCATCAAGAGGCTTTTCAGTTCCTCTTCACTCTCTGCCATAAGGGTGGTGTCATCTGCATATCTGAGGTTATTGATATTTCTCCCACAATCTTGATTCCAACTTGTGCTTCTTCCAGCCCAGCGTTTCTCATGATGTCCTCTGCATATAAGTGAAATAAGCAGGGTGACAATATACAGCCTTGACGTCCTCCTTTTCCTATTTGGAACCATTCTGTTGTTCCATGTCTAGTTCTAACTGTGGCTTCCTGACCTGCATACAGGTTTCTCAAGAGGCAGGTCAGGTGGTCTGGTATTCCCATCTCTTTCAGAATTTTCCACAGTTTATTGTGATCCACACAGTCGAAGGCTTTGGCATAGTCGCTAACGCAGAAATAGATGTTTTTCTGGAACTCTGTTGCTTTTTCAATGATCCAGCCTTAGGGCACTGTTAAAACCCCATTTGCACTTGAGGGTAGGAAGTAGAATCAAAGCTACACTTGGGTGGCATGTTGGGTTCAGAACCACAGCTGGGTAAGGGGCAGGGGTAGTGAGAAGGCCACATCCTTGAGACTCAGTGACTTTCCCAGGTTTATGCTTAATGAGAACAACAGAAAATCCCTATTCCTATCACAGAGTGGTGAGCATCGAGTGACAGGTAACAGTTGAACACTGCTGGGAGACTGGCCAGACCGTGCAGACCTCCCTGAGGGGCAGCATAAAGGGAAGACCTGAGGCTGAGCGCGGGGCAGACATTAAGGACCAGCCCCTACTCTAATCACTCTAAACACGAGTTACCAGGAGAGGAATCAGAGGACTGTGATGCCCCGAGGATACCATGTCCACAGTACATCTCAATCCTAGCCTGATTTCTGACTGGAGGAAAGGAAGTGAAATGTGCTCAGTCGTGTCCAACCCTTTGCAACCCCATGGAGTATAAAGTCCATGGAATTCTCCAGGCCGGAATACTCCTCCAGGGTTTCTTCCCAACTCAGGGATCGAACCCAGGTCTTCTGCGTTGCAGGCGGATTTTTTACCAGCTGAGCCATCTGACTAGATTAATTTAAACCTTCACCCTAAAAACACAGCAAAAGAAAAGAGTTATGTTGCTTTCTATGCATAAAATCTACTACCTTAGTTCTTAATCTGCTTCACAAGTTCAACTTTCAACAAAAAAATTAGGTGGCCTACAAAAAGGCAATCAAAAAACCCCCAATACACTTATTGCCAAGAGACAAAGTAGTCTACAAAATCAGATTTAGGTATGACATAGATATTGGGACTCTCTGACTTAAAATAACTATAATTACTGTATTGAAAGCTCTAATTAAAAAGGTTAACATGGATTACATGGATAGTTTTAGAAACTATAAGAAAGAATTAAATAGAAGTCCTAGAAGTGAGGAAAAGCAGCAATGAAAAATGCTTTTGATGGGCTTATCAGTATTTCTGACAGCCAAGGAAAGACTCATTGAGCTTGTGAATAGGCCAATAGAAATTACTATAAAGGAGAAAAAAATCAAAAGAAGAAAAAGTAGAGTAAAACACAAAATAGAACAGAGCATCTAAGAGCTATGGAATGATGTTAACAAGTCAAATGTAAGCACAATTTTTATATTGTAAACCACTAAAGAAACTGGAAAAAGTAAAACTATAGGAAGAAAAGACAGGTCAGGGGTTGTCAAAGCTGGAGATGAGGAAAGGTCTGACTGCAAGGGGCAACATGAGGGGATTTGGGGGTGATGGAACTATTCTGTATTGTGACTGTGGTGTTGGATGGATGGCTCTATCCATCTATCAAAATTGAACTGTATACCACAAACAGTGTGTTTTACTCTTTGTAAATTAAAAACAACAACCAGAATGTGAGGGGAAACCAAAATGGAATACAAATGTATAACATGTCACTAAAGAGAGTGGGGAGGAAAAAAGCTCGCCTAATTAATGATGGAAGATAGTCTTTTGACTGGATGTTGTAAGGCTTAAGACAAAAAAGAGTTGCACACAAGCATTGCACTCTTGTTGGCATATTTGTTTCTCACAGAGGTCTGGATTAGCAATTCTGAAACTATATGTTTATTAGAGTTGAAAAAATAGGTACAGTAGATAAGGAGATTCAGTTTTCTGCCAGAGAAGTTACAAATAAGGAATGTGACCAATTAGAATGAACCCTGTGGTGTTGGATTGCATTCAGAAGTATCAGTATAAATTCATTCTGATTATTTTAGCTGTATATGTAAATAGATAAAGAAATAAATATAGGTGCATATGTATGTGTTCGGTAGTATATGTACATATACGGTTGACCCTTGAACAACATGGGTCCTCTTATATGCTGGTATTTTGCAATAGTAAATACTGTTTACTATAATACAGTACAGTATTTACTATACTACAGTGGTCTGGGGCTGGTTGAACATGAGGATGCAGGGGATCTGATGCTATGGAGGACTGACTGACTATCGTTATACAAGGATTAACCCCCACATTGTTCAGAGGCCAACAGTGTTTCTTATCACTGTCCATGGAGAGGGTCTATCTAGAATCAGAGATAGCCCATTGACAATGAGCATACCTGGTTCCCTTATCTTGTTTTCTAAATACCATTCTCCAGTTAATGGAGCTAGGGTTCCTTTGAGAATTGGTTGATCCCAGTACTGGATTAGAGAAAATACAAGATGAGCCTGGAGCATCTTATAGTACCAGAACTAAGAAAGTTCTTAAAAGAAGCATGTGGGCATGTCGAGAGGCATAGGAGCTAACCTGAAAGAGCTCTCAATGACCAAAGCTGGAAGAATTTCAACCATAAAATATCAGAGTAGTTTTAGACTATAACTCAGAGAATAAAGTAATATTTAGGAGTGCAGACTGATGCAAATAAATTAAAAAAGTGAATAAATGAGTGGGGAGGTAGCATATAGAAGAATTTGAATTGTAAATGTGGAAGGGATGAGGGAAGTAGAAAATTGCCATTAGAATACTATAGTAGTAATTTTCACAGGCAAGATCCGGTGATGGATGCCAAAATTAGTGGATGAAAGTGTGATTAGAAACAGGATATTTGCAGAATCTTAGAATTTCCCTTCCAAGATATTAATTACAAGGGAAAGAGAGTATCTTTACAGTGAATTAACCTGGAAAATACCACCTTAACCAAGAAAAGAGCCTCTCACCTTTGTGGTATTCTTGCCAAAATGCATAACCTCAATTTAATTGTGAAAAAACATCAGACAGATGTTAAATTCTTGATCATTTCAATGGTATCGAATGTCAAAGACAAGGAAAGACTTAAGGATTACCACAGACTGAAGAAGACTAAAGATATACAGGGTACCTAAATGCATTGTAGAATCCTGGACAGAACAAGGATGTTAGTGCAAATATTTAGTTGGATGAAATCTGAGTAAAGACTGTAGTTTACTTGATGATTTCATCAATTTTGTTTCTTAGTTTTGATAATTATGGTATGATTAAATAAAATGTTAATATTAGTGGAAATTGGATGAAGTGTATTTGGGAATTCTTTGTACTATTCAAGTTTTCTGTAAGTTTAAAATTATTTTAAAATAAAAAGTTAAAGGGACAACTGTAGGTTTTTTTTTAAACTGCTGCCTGATGACTGAGATACTATAAAAATAAAGCTCCTATCTCCAGTTAAGAAATTTAAACTTGTAAATCTCCATTCACTTTAGGAAGATTAAGTTCTTTTGCATTCTCCTACTTTTGTTTCATAGTTTTATTAAAACAAGGAAGAAGGTTTTATGACTAAATTTTCCTCTCAGATATTTTGAGATCTATATATTTTATTTCTCAAGTTGGTGAATTTGAACATGACTACTACTAAAAACTTCTGGCTCCCCAATTTTTTAAAACTTGGCATTTGCTTCCAAGTCTTACTTGTATTGTTGATTCATGAAATGTTGAGTAACGACTATGTGACAGGTGTTGAGCTGGGACACAAGGTACAAAGACTCTTAAGATAGGTCTGTCCCCTTGATGAAGTTGCAGTACTGGATGTAGGAAAAATTGCAGTCGAGGAAATCTCATTGTCATGGGGGACATCCTATTCTGTGTGGTTTTATTTCTTCGATCTCTTTGTTCCTTCTGTTTGGAATTTGTCTTTTGTTTAGAATCTCAACACCTTGACACTGTTACTTTTCCTCCACCCTCTAAAGCCATTTAATTCTCAATATTTTCTGATGACTTTCCTAACTCAGAGAAGAGCAACAGGTATTGTCTTGGTTGTACTTTATCTAGTATTATAGTTTCTCAGGTGATGCAGTGGTAAAGAACCCACCTGCCAATGCAGGAGGTGTAAGAGACACGGGTTCGACTTGGGTTGGGAAGATCCCCTGGAGGAGGGCACAGCAACCCACTCCAGTATTCTTGCTTGGAGAGTTCCCCGGGACAGAGGAACTTGGTGGGCTATAGTCCATAGGGTCACACAAAGTCGGACACGGCTGGAGTGACTTAGCACACACACACGGTTTCTCAGAATGCTTTTTGCTTAACAAACTACTCTTAATAAAGAAACTTTGGAGTATAAATAAAATGCCTTCACTTAAAATTCTGCTGCTCTGTTTATTTTGTGGTCTTACTCATGCAATAAGAAAATTAACTTATGAAACCTCTTTGTAGAAAAAGGCATTTATACACATTTTGCAAGAATATCAGACAAGCAAATCTCACTAAAGCTTATTCATTGACTCTAGGTAAAGAATTATGTTCAGGGGCAAAAATAAAGTATCAGTTTACCTTGATACATCATTTAGTTCTTATCACATTAGATAATGATTTTGGAGGGGTTGATTATGATAACTCAAAACAGTGAAAGGTTGTCAAAAAAAAAAAAAAAGACTATGGACTGTTTTGTCGTGATAAGAGTATAGCTGAAGGATGTTGGATCTGGGACTCCTTTACATTATTCTCGTGTCTTACCTGCATTCTGCCAAATACTTTTACTTCTTCCTACTTTCCATTCTTGGTATATTCCATTTGTCCTTAAGCTGTTGCTATGATGTTAGTCTACTTGCTGTTAAATGTGAACCTTCTAGTTCTTAATGATGGTGTCAGAGGAGCTGTGCTGAATTCAGGTTACACATGTTTATTAAATGTCTTCTATGTGGTAGACTGTGCAAAATCCATTTTCATACGCCTTCTTTCATTTGATCTTATTTAGTTAAGCGAGACTGTGAAATATAGCTGACACAGAATACCATTTTATTGTGTGGCCTGAATCGTCTTGGGCGAAGTGTGTGGGATTACTAATGGGATTCTGGAAGGCAGTGGAAGAATGGCATAAAATATGTATAAAGTAACATACAGGAAGGCTGATAAGACTGGAAGATAAGCTTGTGTGTATGTTTTGAAAGTCACCTCTAACACTAAATGCTAGTGATGACACCGTTGCCTACATAAAATCATGATGAGTTTACATTTTAAGCTGGGGTACTTTGGATGGAAATAAATTGCTTTATTATTAATGAATCTAGGGTGAGGGTAATGTGTGCCACAGTTGTAGCACATGATTTACTTGCTGATTGGTAATATCTTGGATTCCATTATATGAAAACTTTCTTATTTACAGTTCAATCTGTAATGTATTTGAGCTAATTTTGAGCTTTGTTAGTCATAGCTTATGACTTTGTTTGCCCTTTGTCTCTTGGAAATATTCTAAGAACGATTCTAGAGTAGTCATTTATTATGTAGTGAAGTCTCGTAGAATATTGAAAACTGAACCTGACACAGTAAAGAGAATTTTTTTCTCCTGAAGTGAGCCCACTGAAGAGGATCTCTTGCTGTTTCTTGACTCTATGCAGATTACATATTTTGAGTTTTTGATAAACTGTATTTCCAGGATGTTTTCTCTTACTGCGTGCATGCCAGGTTGCTTCAGTCACGTTCAGTTCTTTGCAATCCTGTAGACTGGAGCCCAACGGGCTCCTTTGTCCATGAGATTTTCCAGGGAACAATACTGGAGTCGGTTGCCATGCCTTCCTCCAGGGCATCTTCCTGACCCAGGGATTGAACCCACATCTCCTGCATTGGCAGGCAGATTCTTTACCACTAACACCACCTGGGAAGCCCCTTTCTTACTGGGTGCCCTCTAATTAACTTTTTAAAAAGCACTGAACACTAGTACCTCCCCACCTCCTTTAAAATTGTTCTGTGAGAACAAGGAGAATGATTAACTTTCTAATTGATGTATGGGTGGCATCACTGTCTAAAGTACTTTCATTAAAGCAACTTAGTTTTTTAAAAAAGATAGCCAAGTTAAATATGTAATCACTGTCCAGAGTAATTACAATGAAAGAATGGATGTAATTAGGAATTGTGTCTATCTTTTTATAACCCATCCCATAACTAATAGTTCTGCTTTGTACATGCAGTTGATAATAAGTGGCTCTGATAGTTTCCTTTGAGCAAGTGCTAAAGGAGCTGGTACTTTCACACTTATGGTCCAATCTGAGTTTGACATAACTTTTTCATTACTACTCTAGTGTGGCATCTGAGTCATACAGAGAGGTCAAAAACTTACACATAGTGTCTGATGTCTCTCTTTTTCTCCTGCACTGTAGCTGGAAATGTGGATTTTTAGGAGCTGACTGATTTTTCTAAATTTCAATAAAGATAAAGGAGACTTTGAGGTTTTTTAATGACTCCTTCTTAAGAAAAGAAGAACTAAGTAAAAATGAAGATTTAAGATTGAAGTTTCACTGCCTAGGTTGAGCTTGAACAGACTGTGGCAGAATTGGAGAGTAATTAATGTAGCAGATATATATATATAGATTTGTTCCTTTTAGAAATTGGTCATGCAAAAGGTGTGACCTTGTTCATATACCTTTTCATAAAATATTGCTAAGCAGGGTATTTGTCAGAGTTTTGATTAGTTTCTTTTTCCTCAAAAAGCATTGTAACTAAAATTATTTTGCTCAAAATAACAAGTTTGTTATGCTTGCTGAATTTGAGAATCTTTTAATGTATACTTTACAGCTCTTTTTGTTCAGGATAAACATCTTGAAATTGGATCCAGCTCATCCTTTGCAGATGCTATTTTCCTTTCCTTCCCCTGGATGACTTTCTCTGTTCATCTGGGTCACTTTGACTCAGCTTGGATGGATGCTCAGTTGCTTGGTCATGTCTGACTCTTTGCAACCCCATGAACTGTAGCCTGCCAGGCTCTTCTCTCCATGGAATTCTCCAGGCAAAAATACCACCACCAGGAAGTGGTGTGGGTCACCACTTCCTCTTCCAGGGTATCTTCCCTCTCCAAGAATCGAAGCTGCATCTCCTGTATAGGCAGGCAGATTCTTTACCACTGAACCACTTTTGGCTCAGCTCAAGGGGAGTCTGTTCTGACCTCCCAGTGTGTACTCCACTCCCATCCCTGCCATTCCACTTAAACTGCTTTTAGCCAGGCCATCAACAGCCTAAATCCCTGGAAATGTGTTTTGGTTCTTACTCCATCTTGCTGTGAAATTTGCCAGTATTGATGTCTCTTTCTCTTACATGCTGTTTTCCTGCTCTCCTGATTTTCTTTCCACTTACATGGTTGTTGCTTCTTATTCTTTGTGAACTCTTCTGCTCATCCCACTAATGCAGATGTTCCTCAGATTATTTCTCTGGGTTCCTTTTTTTTCCCCTTATGTGTCATTTCCTCTCAGTGAAACATCTTATTTCATAACTTCAGCTATTATTTGATCCAAATGGTGGTGGTTTAGTTGCTAAGTCATGTCAGACTCTTGTGACCCCATGAGCTGTAGCCTGCCAGGCTCTTCTCTCCATAGGATTTTCCAGGCAAGAATACTGGAGTGAATTGCCATTTCCTTCTCCAGGGGATCTTCCCAACCCAGGGACTCAACCTGGGTCTCCTGTACTGCAGGCAGATTCTTTACCGGTTGAGCCACCTGGTAAGCCCTAATGAGTCTTAAAGGAGTCCAGATGAGTCCTAAATAAAATTCCCAGTTCACATCTTTCTTTTGCTTTCCTGACTCATATCTAGCTGGATTCTGGGCCCTTGCAATAGATAAGAAAAATCACTAAGATGTCCCAGAAGCCCTTTAAATTCAGTGTTTCCAAGCATTCTTTAGGGGACCCCCCCTGCTTCCTGGTCATGTCGTCTCTTTACTTGAAAACATTTAGTGCCTCTTCTTGCCTACCAGTACTGTATATTTCTAGCTTCATTTTCCATTGTACCTTTGCTTCAGTGAAATAAAAATACTTAGCTTTCTACCAGAATGTCCTGAACCTGCCTGTATCCTTTTTATTTTCTTTTGTTTCTTGCCTCCCTCATCCCTTACAGATGCTCCCACAGTTCTGATGCCAGCTTGATACTGAAACTTTGCCTGATCCAGTTAGTCTACATTCCTCTTTCCTTTTTGTGAAATCTTATAGGTTTACTGAGGGCTTCCCAGGTGACTTAGTAGTAAAGAATCTGCCTGCCAATGCAGGAGATGTGGGTTCGATCCCTGGGTCAGGAAAACTCTCTGGGGGAAGAAATGGCAACCCACTCCAGTATTCTTGCCTGGAAAATCCCATGGACAGAGGAGCCTGGTGGGCTACAGTCCATGGAGTCGCAAGAGTCGGACATGACTGAGTGACTGTGCATATACACATATTTTATTAAAACCCATTTAATGACATTACCTCATTCTGTTAATTATTCTGTATAATTATTTAGTACTTGCCTTACCTCCCCTACCAGCCTGTAATATCCATCAGGCTGGAGTTAAGACATTTTCCCTCAAAGAACCCACGCTTTGGGACTGACATACGGTGGGCATGTTTAGCCTGGTGTGGTGTCTGATTGAGGGGTTGAGCAGTGATACTTCTGACAGCTCTCAGTTACCTTTCATGTTAAGTCCTGGGCCACAGCAGGACTAATTTCTGTTCCATTTCTCAGCCTGCGTGTGAAGTCAGACTAGACTCATGTTAGATATATGTGGGGAAGCGGTTGTGGATTTTTTCGATCTCTGGCTGTTCTCACTTACTATATTATTAGAGTCATATTATTTGACACTAGCATGAACATTTTCTCCCACATTTCAATATCTCTGAAGTTAGGATGAATTTTACAGTTGATGACCTCTTACCATAGTAACTGTCAATGTGATTCATCGACTCCTGCCCAGCTTTGGTGGCTAGCTTCTCCCTGACACTCTGGCCTGCTGTCTACATGCTTCTAGCCGATGAACACTCGGAGGCAGAGAGTAGCTGTGGCCCGCGGTAGAAAGCTGTAAGACTGTAAGGGAGGCGGGTGCTGAGTAGACAAGCAGCTCATGCTCCGTTGGCATCCCGGATCTGTGTTGAGATTAGAAGGTATTCTAGTTTCAAGTCCAAAAGAGGAGATGAGTGTACTCTCTGGGCTTTGTTGTCTGCTGGGTGTCTTATCTCCAGGACCTGGAGAGCTATAGTCTTCTCTGAGTGGGCCCATAAATGAGTCAGGGGGCACTTTTGCACTTTTTCTGTTGAAAGGAGTTGGGGGGCTCCTCCACCTCAGGGCCTGATCACCTCTGCTCTTCCCAGGTCTCTGTCCAGGCCTGCTCAAAAGTCTGGACTGACTCTTGGAAGGAGTTGTTCTTGCTGTGACCAGTTTTACATTGAGCTTGTGGGTTTTGCCAATTAAATTTAATCAAATAGGATAAATTAACATTGACAAGATAATTGTTTATTTTTAAAACAGATAATTTTTTTGGTTTTATTTGCCTCTGCCAAGATGAATTCTAATGTGTTTAATGCTTGTCATACTCTGAAATAAGAAAAGTGTAATTTTGCAAACAGATATGTTGATGTGACTGTTGCATGTTGATCAAGGAACTATACAGTACATGAGATACAAAATGGTTCCATGAACCGAAGACTAGGGTTTTGCAAATAACTATTTCCTTTGAATATTTTACTTGATTTTCTTCTTATATGTCCTCAACCACTGTTTTTATTTGGTGATGTCTAGTATTTCCAAAAGCTTATTTGAATGAGTATGTATCAGTAACCTAGTTGGCTAATTAAAAACATCTCTTGATTTTGAAAACCATGTGCAGTGTGACAGATTGAAAGGGAATATGCAAAATGAACATATTACAACAAATCACCTGTGAAACCTACAGGTAAACGTTTACATCCATTAGTAAAGATGTTGGTTTTCACCTTTATTCCCAGTAGACACGCTGAGTCAGACTAGCTTACACATATTGCTTGGTAGTCACTTTTCTTGCCAAGTTTTCTTAAGGATACTTGTTTTTTCTTGTTCATTTCTTGCTCTGATTTCCTTTGAATTGAATATTTTTAAATATTCCATTTTATCTCTTTTATTGGTTTATTAACTATGTTTTACTTTTTGTTGTTGCTCTAGGATTTGAAATATTTATCTCTAACTTATCTGTTTATCTCTACTGTTAAATAATATCATACACAACATGTAATGTTTGGATGTTAAAATAATAGTATACTTCCATTTGCCCCCTCCCATTTTTGGTGCCATTTCATCATAAGTTTTACTTGTATGTATTATAAATGCCACTGTATTTTGTCGTTTTTGCTTTAAACGATAAATTATCTTTCAAGTAAAAATTTAAAATGTGGAACAAAATTTTTTATTCTTTTCTTTTTTTGGCCAAGCTATGCAGCTTGTGGGATCTTAATTCGCTGACCAAGGATCAAACCTGTGCCCCCTTCATTGGAAGTGTGGAGTCAAAGTTTTTGTCACATAGATAGCATTTCTAGTATATCTTTGGATTTATCTGGATTTCCATCTGGTATTCTTTTCCATCAGCTTCCTTAAAATTTTTTAAGTTTCAAGTCTTCTGGTACCAAATTATCTTTGAATTTAACTGAGATTTTTATTTTGCTTCATTTTAAATGTTTTTGTTTGGTATAAAATTCTGGCTTGGCTTGCTTTTTCTTCTTGACAGCACCCCCCCGCCACACACACACTTTCTTTAATTTCAGCACATTAAAGATGCTCCATTGTCTTCTGTTTGCATTGTTTCTGAGATGATTTCAGTGGTAAAGCCTTCTCAGTGACCCGGGAAGTCTATATGATTTGAAACTTCCTGGCTTTTTGGCCTCATTTCCTCCTCTTACCTCCCTCCCTCATTCAGGCAGGCTGAGTGCTTCTCTGGTATGGGTTTTCGTATTTATTGTTTCATTTTTATGGGCCACTCTTCTCAGATACTCTTATGTCTCCAGCTTTCTCTGCATGCACGTCATCCTATGAGAAAAGCATTCTGTGGTTACTCTCTATATAATAGTAATACCTTCCATTCTGCACTTATTTTCCTTCTGACCCAACTTAACTTTTATCCATAATGCCTTTCACTGTGTCATCTTTTGTATTGATTTGTTTTTTGTCTTGTTTCTACTATTGAATATTAAGTCCACTTAGGAAGGTAACTAATGTTTTCTTTGTATTTTAGAATAGTACCTGACCCTTAATAGGGGTTCAGGAAATATTTGTGGAAATAAAGAAAAGAAAGACAGATGGATAGCAGGCTTCAGTTCATTTAGGAAGTGATGGTATAAATTTGGGGCATTAAAGATAGCTATCTGTATGCTTAAAAAACATATTAGATATCAGGGTACTTAGGAGTTCATTGTGTGGAAACCTCATAACCTCTGTTAATAATTCTTCAGCTGACCATGAGTATATTATACTCTCTGAGCCTGACAGCTGAAGGAAGAGAGTCAGACAATGTCTAAAGTCCCTTGCAACTTTTCATTCATCATTCTAAACAAGTTTATAATGAGGTCTCCTTCCTAGTTTTTCCTTCAAAAATCCATTGTAATCAGATTAAACATGTAGTAGGGAGATTAATTATATCATTTTATCTGCAGAAAACCTTTGTTGGTTTTTGATTGCCCTAAAATTCTTAAAAAAAAAAAAAATTCTTTGATCAGTCATCAAAGTTGCTCTTCCGTGTTGTTCTATCCTGTCTCCAGTATTCCATATCACCATTCCTACTCTGTATCCCATACATGTTCTACATTTTATTTTTTTTAGATGCTGTTTTTGTTCCTTCCATTAAGGATTCCTGTCTTCCATTCCTATTTGTGAAAATCCTTTCTGTCTTTCATGTTTAATATCAAATGCTATCTTTTTTTGTGACATCTTTCTCAGTGCTCAGAATTAAATGGTTGTTTCTTAATCTGAACCTCTTTTGGACTCTGTTGGAATGAAATATTATATTTGAATATGCTTAACAGATCATAGGGCCTCAAAACTTCTTACTGTTTTAAAACATTAAATAATTTCATTGTTTCTTGACATAGATAGGTATGTTGGTGTAGTGCAATAACATTGACTGTAGGAAAAATTGTGTAGCCAGTGAAGTTTTTTTAACCCCATCCTTCCTTTTCCTTTGAAGGAGTATTGACCTATCTTTCAATGTTAGTTTGTTTTTCAATTTGCACTTGATACTTTGGGCTTTGCACTCCAGCTTTCCTCTCCCTAAGCAGCGGCCTCCTCTAGATCCATTTTAGAGTTAAAAATCTCTTCTTTTTTTATATTATTGTCTTTATTTATCCTATGTTATTTACAGGTACTTTCAAATTCTCTACAATTGTTCTTAGTATATTTTATTTAGTATTTTAAATCCTATCAGATTGCTTTTAATATAGACTCTAGGGCTCTGTGGATTTCGATAAAATAAAAAAGTCACATTAAACTGTAGTTTTAAGGTCATCTTTTTCCCTATTTCTCTCATGGATTTGAAGGTTGCCTTTTTGATTTTATCATTTTATTACATTTTATTGCCTTTAGGGTTTATACAAAGGGCATCGCTTGATATCTTTTTATTCAGATTCTTTTGATAACTTTTACTGGTTTTCACATATCAGTAAAGGAATCTTTAAAAAGGGAAGGTAATTTATTAGGCTCTTTACTGTTCTTTATTGTAAGGTACCTCAAAATGTACATCTGTTTTAGCCTTATTGGTAGTTTTGTTTATTTGAACACAGTGAAATATTGATATAAATTAAATAAGCTTCTTCCTATAATTAGTAATTTAGATTAGTCATCATTAATGATGTAAAATTGATCCTTACCTATTAGATATGACAATGTAAAAATTGAAGAATGGATATTTGAGGAATTTAGAGTTAATTTCATTGAAGGATATCTTACTTTTATAAGATCATGTCTTGACATGTACAGGTATACCTTCAAGATATCATGAGTTACTTTCCAGATCACTGCAATAGAGCAAATATATCACAGTGAAGTGAGTCATAATGCTTTTGGTTTCCCAGTGCATGTAAAAGATATGTTTATGCTATACTGCAATCTATGAAATGGGCAAAATCATTATATCTAAAAAAGCAATGTACAAACTTTAATTTAAAAAATACTTTTGTTAAAAAATGGTAGCCATCATCTGAGTCCTTTGCTGGTGGAAGGCCTTGCCTTGATATTGGAGGCTGCTGACTGATCAGGGTGGTGGTCAGTGAAGTTTGGCATTGCTGTGATAGTTTCTTTAAAATGAGACAGCAGTGAAATTTTCTGTGTCAATTAACTCTTCCTTTCATGAATGATTTCTCTATAGTGTGCAGTAGCATTTTACTCACAGTAGTTGTTGTTCAGTTGCTCAGTTGTGTTTGACTGTTTGCGACCCCGTGGACTGCAGCATGCCAGGCTTCCCTGTCCTTCACCATCTTCCCGAGCTTGCTCAAACTCATGTCCATTGAGTTGGTGATGCCATCCAATCATCTCATCCTCTGTTGCCCCCTTCTCCTCCTGCCTTCAATCTTTCCCAGCATCAGGGTCTTTTCCAATGAGTCGACTCTTCCCATCAGGTGGCCAAAGTATTGCAGCTTCAGGTTCAGCATCAGTCCTTCCAATGACTATTCAGGACTGATTTCCTTTAGGATTGACTGGTTTGATTCCTGACTTTCAAGAGTCTTCTCTAATACCAAGTTCGAAAGCCTTAATTCTTTGGTGCTTAGCCTTCTTTATGGTCCAGCTCATACATTCGTATGTGACTACTGGAAAAACCATATCTTTGACTATATGAACCTTTGTCGGCAAAGTGATCTCTCTGCTTTTTGATACGCCATCTAGGTTTGTCATAGCTTTTCTTCCAAAGAGCAAGCATCTATTAATTTCATGGCTGCAGTCATGGTCTGCAGTGATTTTGGAGCCCAAGAAGATAGTCTGTCACTGTTTGCCTTGTTTCCCCATCTATTTGCCATGAAGTAATAGGACCAGAAGCCATGATCTTTGTTTTTTGAATGTTGAGTTTTAAGCCTACTTTTTCACTCTCCTCTTTCACTTTCATCAAGAAGCTCTTTAGTTCTTCACTTTGTGCCATAAGGGTGGTGTCATCTGCATATCCGAGGTTACTGATATTTCTCCTAGAAATCTCGATTCCAGTTTGTGCTTCATCTATCCTGGCATTTCCCATAATGTACTCTGCATATAAGTTAAACAAGCAGGGTGACAATGTACAGCCTTGATGTACTCCTTTCCCCATTTTGAAGCCATCCATTGTTCCATGTCCAGTTCTAACTTGTTCTTGACCTGCATACAGGTTTCTCAGGAAGCAGGTAAGATGGTATTCCCATCTCTTTCAGAATCTCCCACAGTTTGCTGTGATCCACACAAAGGCTTTGGAGTAGTCAATGAAGCAGAAGTAGATATTTTTCTGGAATCCCCTTGCTTTTTCTATGATCCAACAGATCTCCTCACAGTAGAACTTCTCCCAAAATTAGTCAGTCCTCTCAAACCCTGCTGCTGCTTCATCAATTAAGTTTATGTAATATTCTAAGCCCTTTGTTGTCATTTCAGTAATTTTCACCAGGAATGGATTCTGGGGCTTCCTGGTGGCTCAGACAGTAAAGAGTCCGCCTGCAGTGAGGAATGGATTCTGTCTCACAAAACCACTTTCTTTGCTCATCAGTAAAACACCTCCTCATTCATTAAATTGAAAGAAAAATTATTGGAGTATAGTCTCTTTGCAGTGTTGTGAATCAGTTACACATATACATATAAATGACAGAGTATTAATTAGGGTATCTGTTTGGCTGGAGTAACAGAGACCAAATTTAACAATGAGTTAAACAAGGCTGATGTTTCTTTCTCCCTCATATAAAGTTCCATGTTGGTTCCTCTGTGATGCCACCCAGCACTGGCCCAACTTCCCTCTGTATTTTTTTGTCTTCATTAAAGGTTTATCTTGAGATTGCAGCAATTCAGTGACATCTTCAGATTCTGCTTCTAATTCTCTTGCTATTTCTACCTCATCTGTAGTTATTTCCTCCACTGAAGCCTTGCACCCCTCAAAGTCCTCTGTAAGTGTTGGAATCAGCTTCTTCCAAACTCCTGTTAATGTTGATGTTTGACCTCATCCCATGAGTCTTGAATATTCTTAATGGCATCTAGAATGGTGAATCCTTTCCAGAAGGTTTTCCGTTTACTTTCCCCAGATTCGTCAGAGAAATCATTAGCCTTAACAAAATGTATTTCTTACATAATCAGACTTGAAAATCAGAGTTACTCTTTGATCCAAAGGCTGCAGACAGATGTTGTGTTGGTAGGCCTGGAAGCAACATAAATCCCCTTGTACATCTCTGTCAGAGCTCTTAGGTAGCTAGGTGCTTTGTCAATGAGCAGTGATACTTTGAAAGGAAACTTTTTCTGAGCATTTGATCTCAACAGTGGGCTTTAAACATTCAGTAAACTGTGTTGTAAACAGATTTGTTGTCATTCAGACTTTGTTGTTTCATTTATAGAGCACAGGCAGAGTAGACTTAACATAATTCTTAAGGGTCCTAGATTTCAGAATGGTAAATGAGCACTGGTTTCACCTTCAAGTCACCAGCTGCCTTAGCCCCTAACAAGAGAGTCAGCTTGTCCTCTGAAGCCAGGCATTGACTTCTCATCTCTAGCTACCAAAGATCTAGATGGGATCTTCGTCCAATAGAAGGCCGTTTCATTTACACGAAAATCTGTTGTTTAGTTAGCTACCTTCATTAATTATGTTAGCTGTATTTTCTGGATAACTTGTTGCAGCTTCTACATCATCATTTGTGGCTTCATTTTGCATTTTTATGTTTTGGAGACAGCTTCCTTCCTTAAACCTCAGGAAGTAATCTCTGCTAGCTTCAGACTTTTCTTATGCAACTTCCTTACCTCTGTCAGTGTTCACAGAATTGAAGAGAGTTAGGGCCTTGGTGTGGATCAGGCTTAGGTTTAAGGGAATGTTGTGGCTGGTTTGACCCTCTTTCCATATCATTATAACTGTCTCCATATCAGCAATAAGGCTGTTTTGCTTTCTTACCATTCGTGTGCTCGCTGAAGTAGCACTTTTAATTTCCTTCCAGAAATTTTCCTTTACCTTCACAACTTGGCTAACCATTTGGCTAAAGAGGCCTAGCTTTGGGCCTGTGTTGTCTTTCGACAAGCCTTCTTCACGAAGTTTAATCATGTTTAGCGTTTGTTTTAAAGTTAGAGACATTCCACTCTTTCTTTCACTTGAACATTTAGAGGCCACTGTAGGGTTATTAGTTAGCCTAATTTCAAATTGTTGTGTCTCAGGGAATAGGGAAGCGGGAGGAGAGGAAGGGAGAGAAGAGCAGTCAGAATGCACAGACAGTATCTGTCAAATTCACCGTCTTACATGGGTGAGGTGCGTGGTGCCCCCAAACAATCAGAATTGTAGCATCAGAGATCACTGATCACACATCACTATAACAGATATAGTAAGAATGAAAATGCTTGAAATGTCGGGAGAGAGACGTCAGTGTGACACAAGAGATGTGAAAATGAGCAAGTGCTTTTGGAAAAATTGTGCTCAATCCAGAGTTGCCACAAACCTTCAACTTATCTAAAACAAATGCAGAATCTGTGAAGGGCAATAAAACAGAGCTTAATAAAATGAGTTAAACCTGTATTAGTCGTGAAGATGTAGTTGGTCCTTCCATACACCTTTAAATGCTTTACCTACTCCATTATTTTTAATTCTAGCAACAATCCCATTATTAATCCCATCTGTTAATAAGGAAATTGACAGAGAATTTAGGTAAATAGTCTCAGGTCATACAATTGGCAGAATGAATCTAGAACTCTGGCTTCTAGCAATAAAAGAGCCTTTGCCTCTCCCGTCCCCACTTTTAGGGCTTCCCTGGAAGCTCAGAAGGTAAAGAATCTGCGGGCAATGCAGGAGACCCAGGTTTGATCCCTGGGTTGGAAAGATCCCCTGGAGGAGGGCATGGCAACCCACTCTAGTATTCTTGCCTGGAGAACCCCATGAACAGAGGAGATTTGCGGGCTACCGTCTATGGGGTTGCAAAGAGTCAGGCACAGCTGAGTGGCTAACACTCCCCCCTCCTCCTACACATACACACTTTTAATACTTGGTTTAAGATTCCATCTGGAGAACAAAAGGGTTTTACTGTTTCAAATAAAAATGTTAAATGCCACTGGACTGCAGAGTTCATTTAGTTATTATTACTTATCCTCTGACATCACTTTTACTGTGATCTTGATGCATGCTTTAATTCTGTATTGCTGTTTAACTTTCTGATGTTTGTGACAAATATATTTACATCTTGAACTGTATCCATATGGATATAAATTTCCTACAGATACATTCATTAGACTGGATTTTCCTAGAGAACTTTTATTTCTTTGTGTCTCCTATGTGGCACCCAGCACAGTACTTTGACATATAAATTATTCAACAAGTAAACTTATTATAACTAAGTTTTTAGTTATAAACCCATATTTTTGTCCTTGGGAAAACAATTTTACTTTGGTGTAAAATATGCTACTGATAATAAAGATCAATCTTGAGAATGTCGTATGAGAGGAGCAGTTCTGCCCCACCCACCCCCATTTTGTATTCCTACAGTGACACATATCAATTTGTAGGTTGGAACAAGAAAGAAGTCTTAAGCTACAAATATATGGAGCATACTTTTCCTGCAGTGGGATGGCTCATGTGACTTGTGTATTCTAATTAAGCTTTTTTTGAAGCTTTGCATTCAGGTCTGCATTCTTACTTGATTAATATTCACCACTACTATTTTTATGCAGATCACATGAAAAATGAACCCTACATGCCAGGATAGCTTGCATGAAATTACTATTCATCAGCATGAATCAATAAGCCCACAAGTATAATAGTATCCACTGGGAAAAGTAAAAAAAAAAAAAAACTGTTACTAAGGTCATATAATATGAAAGAAAAAGGAGAAAAAATTCATCTTTGCATTGTAAAACATAAAAATGTTTCAAGATAAAATTAGTATGACTATCTAAGATCAAAACCAATAGATGAAGTTCTGTTATATTTTACTGCATGCATGAACCTTGAAAACATTAGGCTAAGTGAAATAAGTCAAACACAAAAGGACAAATATGGTATGATTTTTCTTATATGAAATACCTAGAACAGGCAAATTCAGTGAGACAGAAAGTAGATCAGAGGTTACTAGGGCCTGGTGGGAAGGAGAAAGTGGAACTCATTTCTTAATGGTAATAGAACTTTTTGAGAGGGATGATTTAAAAGTTTTCAGAAACAGTGTTGATGATTGCACACCCTTGTGAATGTAGTTTAGGCCATTCAATTGTAGTTAAGATTGGCTGAAATGGTAAATTTTATGTTATCTATTTTACATTTTAAAAAGCATATTAATTATTGGGATGGAAATTTAAGCATTTTCTTCAGTCTTTGAATGAAGAAAGCAACTGATTTCACAGACAGTGAACCAGATCACACCGTTGGCCCAGGGCTTTCTCTCTGCCCATGATGACCCTTGCCTGGCATGCCTCCGGGTTGTATATGGTAGACCTGTGTGGGTCAGGTGGACAGAGGAATCTAGAAATGATCAGCTTATGAGACACTGTAGTTGGAAAAGGAACTGACTGACCCAGAGTAGGAGACATGTGAATTTTTGCAAACTTGGAAGTCCTAAAAGAGTGAAAATGGAAGAAAAAGAAAACGAGGCAAGTAATGCTGAGAAAATAAGACCAGATGTGCAGTGGAGAAGGCAGCTTGCCTGGGGAAGCTGGACACCTTCCTTCTGTGCTCTGAAAGCACCCAGGTGGTGTTAGTGGTAAAGGTAAAGAATCCGCCTGCCAATGCAGGAGACAAGGGTTCGATCCCTGGGTGGAAAGATCTCCTGGAGATGGAAATGGCAATCCACTCCAGTATTCATGCCTGGGAAATTCCATGGACAGAGGAGCCTGTGGGGCTACAGTTCATGGGGTTGGAAAGAGTTGGATGTGACTGAGCACACATGCACATGCGCACGCATGTGCACACACACAAACACACCAGTGCACACACGCACACACCAGTGCACACATGCACACACACACACCAGTGCACACACACACACACACACACACACCAGTGCACACACACACCCCAGTGCACATGCACACACACCAGTGCACACACGCACACACACACACCAGTGCACACGCACACACACCAGTGTACACGCACACACACACACCAGTTCAGGATTGGGGTATAAAGAACACACACCCTGAAATCACCCAGCTGCTCATTCCTTTCTTTATCCTTTGTAAATCTTCCTGCACTGGACCGAGAGACCAGGGGTCATGTCCATCTCTGTATTCTCAGAGTTTGGGACATGAAAAGGACATGAAAAGTCAGTCAGATACCAGGGAGAAAGGAAGGCTGTGGTTGGCACAGACAGAATCAGCAGGCCAAACGACCACCAAGAGAGACGTGTGGAACTGCAGAAAAAAGGCAGTTAAAAATGGCTGAGGAAATACCTACATTTACTTCAGTTCCCTCTTGAAATACAACAAAAATAACAAAGGAAAAAAAAATTTTTTAAGAGGAGGAGGGAGAATTGACATAAACAGAAAACAATGTAAACAATAGGAGGAAGAAAACATCCAATGTAATTGTAGAAGCTGATTTAAAAAAAGTCAGAGAGTCGCTTCGAAGGAAAATAAAAAGTTGAAATCTAAACAGGTGATAGAAAGTGAGTGTTTGCGAACATCCTGAACCTGTGAAAGAATCTTGAAAGATGCCAACGAGCTCTCCCTGATGTTGCATAGCCTGGGAGTTGCCCCTCTGGGGGCATCAGGCATAGCTGCGGCAATGGTGCGGGGCTGAACACTGGCAGGGGTGGGATGTTGTAAGTGACAGTCTATGCTGTGTTGTAACCCCTTTGCGCACTTGAACCCCAGAGCAATGGCAGAGGGGCTTATACTCCCCCAGCAGGATGTGGGAGGACACTTTTCTATTTTTCTGGGGAATTTTGACCAGCCCTAGTTCCCATAATCAGGCTTTCCCCAAATCACTCAAGGCTTCTGTTGTCTAATTTGGTAGTCATTGAGCAATGTGAGGCTACTGAGCATTGAAATATAGATGGTCTAATTTTAGATAATAAAATTCACTCTGTATTTTATTTTTTTATTTTATTTTATTTTTTCACGTGCTAATCCTTTTTTTTTTTTTAATTTTTTATTTATTTTTTTTTTCCAGTGGGTTTTGTCATACATTGATATGAATCAGCCATGGATTTACATGTATTCACTCTGTATTTTAAAAACTTCATAAGAGAAAAAATATAAAGCACCTCAATAATTGATATACTGATTACATGTTGAAATGATATTTCTTTTCTTTCTTTTTTTTAGTATTTGTTTGGC
Organism: Cervus canadensis; assembly: GCF_019320065.1. Lineage (NCBI taxonomy): Eukaryota > Metazoa > Chordata > Mammalia > Artiodactyla > Cervidae > Cervus > Cervus canadensis. Next base: position 48,089,384 of record NC_057398.1, on the reverse strand, counting down.
TCCACTGAGTCTTAGTCGTGGCAAGAGGGATCCTTAGTTGTGGCATTCTAGCTCTTAGTTGTGGTATGTGGGATCTAGTTCCCTGACCAGGGATCGAACCCAGGCCCCCTACACCAAGAGCTCAGAGTCTAAGCCACTGCACCACCAGGGAAGTCCCCCTGAAGTGATATTTTTGATATAGTAGGTTAAATAAAACATTTTATTTAAATTAACTTAACCCATTTCTTTTTAATGTTGCTACCAGAAAGGTTAAAATTACGTATTTCCACTGGACAACACTGCTCCAGAATGAAGCCTTCTACTCAATAGTTGGCTTTTGCTTACCGACTTCAAAACAGCTTTCAATATTCTACCATAGAAGGGATAGTCAAAGTTCATTAGACTTTTGAGGAAACATGTTAGAATGAAGGACAGGGACAAAACAAACTTTTTTTTTTAAGTAACTTTCTGGAAATGAGCAATGCAAGAGGAAGAAAATGAAATGAGATAACAAAAAAAGCTGTTCTGTTATTGTTAGGGAAAAGTTACTGAACCCTGTTTTTTTTGTTTTAACTCATAAAATAAGTATTTTTGGAAATTAAAGCCCAAGTACAAAAATGAACTGTGGGGCAAAGTAATAGCCTCCTAAAGATGTTTATGTCCTAATCCTGGAATCTATGACTATGTTGGGCTTCCCAGGTGGCACTTGGGGTAAAGAACCTGCCTGCCAGTGCAGGAGACATGAGGCACTGTTTCGATCCCCGGGCCAGGAAGATCCCCCGAAGGAGGGCATGGCAGCCCACTCTAGTATTCTTGGCTGCACATGGACATGTAGCCTGGTGGACTACAGTTCATAGGGTCACAAAGAGTCAGATATGACTGGGGCAGTCCCCAAGAGCTATAGTTTTATTTTCAAGAAGCTGTGGCCCTATCCAAACCTGGTCTTCTGAATGGCCAGAGAAGATATTCACACACTTGGCATGGTTTCCCAGGGAGCTGAAAGATTCAGCCCCTCTGTATCTCTGATCCACTGCCTTGTTCTAATATATCAAATCCCCACTAACAGAAAGCTTTCAAGGTTAAGTCTTCAGAAAGAGTCTTAAAATGGAAATATTAACAGGGAGAATCGTGCCCACTAAAATTTTTGCATAGGTTAAGGAAGAGAAACGGTTATGCAGAACAGCAGAAATGGTTGATTGGAAAGAGAATCAGCCATCTTTGGTGGAAATTTGATAAGCTTTACCATTTTCTTTGTCCAAGTTCTAAAATATCCCTATTTTTATAAGACAGGACCCTCTTCTCCCAACTCTGGAATCCTGAGCCTAGAGACAATAAATCTTATCTGAGTTTAGAGAAGAAAAGATCACAAATTGGCGTGGTAGCTTTTGGATAAAAATTACCAAGAATAAATCTGGGTCAACAGTTCTAAGTTAGATTTATTAGTTTTATCTTCTTTTAGATATTATCCTCATTAGAATAATATAAAATATACCCAAACCCAAGTTGTCAGCCTTAAATTAAGACAGCATTTTGTTACAAATGCTCTTCTGCTCACTGGATTTGCCCAATATGGATTGAGAAAACTGACTCCAGTATTTAGGCTTACTCGATCCAGACATGTGTTTCTATTTACATATGTGTTTCTACCTGTGAATATATGTATGTGAACATATGTGAGACTATACATATATGTATAAATGTATTCTGTCTACATATATATGATATAGATAGAGTATATACATAAAAGCCTTCAGAATGTTGACAATGAGAAATATTTACATGATACCACATGTTATACTTTGGCCACCTGATGTGAAGAACTGACTCATTGGAAAAGACCCTGATGCTGGGAAACATTGAAGGCAGGAGGAGAAGGGGACGACAGAGGATGAGATGGCTGAATGGCATCACTGACTCGATGGACACGAGTTTGAGCAAGTTCTGGGAGTTGGTGATGGACAGGGAAGCCTGGCGTGCTGCAGTCCATGGGGTCACAAAGAGTCGGACACGACTGAGTGACTAAACTGAACACATTATCTATCAGTTCTTCTAGCAGATTTGTTCTAAATCTTAACCTGTATGGAGAAGAGGAATGGTTCTCTTCTTATCTGGATTTTTCTCTGTGTCCACATACCTGAGTTGGGATATCCGATTCTTACTTCAGGGCTTTGTTAGTTTAATGGATAATGTTTTTAGCTTTTCTTAACATATTTTCTAAGAACAATCCCTAAATGCCCTCTTTTGCTCTTCTCTAATATATTCGTATATCCTTCACATTTCTCACTGTTGGCCTTGTTTATAAAATTGTGTGATGCCTCAGCTCTCAGTCTCTCAAGAGACTGCCTATTCCATTTTGTGTTTTGAAGCTGCTTCTCTCTGACTGCTCAACAGTTAAGGAGGAGCCTGGAGGTCTAAGAAGAAAAATGATTTCCAACTGGGTAGACATAGGGAGACACTTCTGTGTTACACCATTAAATCTCACATACTCCCTTTCCATGCATAAAGAGCAATTAAAGGGAATTATCTCTTTAATCACTTCATGTTTGGTATTTACAATAGCATGCCAAGAGAGGATATTTAATCCTTAAGGTTAATGGTTATGATTTTTAAGAATTTTAATCATTTGTATTTTTTAAAAAGTGCCATTTTGATTTGCTAATCCAACCTCATGAATGTAGCTGTGACTTAGTCGTGTCCGACTTTTTGTGACCCCATGGACCATAGCACCCCAGGCTCCTCTGTCCATGTGATTTCCCAAGCAAGAATACTGGAGTGCGTTGCCATTTCCTTCTCCAGGGGATCTTCTTTACCCAGGGACTGAACATGGGTCTCCTCCATTGGCAGGCAGATGCTTTACCACTGAGCCATCTGGGAATTCCCCTGTTGGGAGTAGAATTGTTATAATTCCATTAGTAATCTTGGCTGGTGAAAATTAGCTGTTTACTCAGTTTTGCCTAGTGAATTTTAGTCTTGGCAGAGGGTATAGTCTTATGATGAGGGGCATGGATTCTGGGGTTCGAATATGAGCTGGGCTATTTCCTAGGTGGTTTTAGGCAGCTTAACTTATTTTCTCTAGCCTCAGTTTTCTCATTTGCAAAATGGGGCTAAATTTGGTACCTATCTCATTGGGTTATTATGGTGATTAAATAAGAAATAGCACAGTTCCTGGTATGTTGTTAGCACCAGTTTAATACTTATTGTCAAGAGGCAGAAAGGTGTAATCGAATTAGACAAGCATGGTTTATAATCCTACCACTGAGGTGGTGGTCAGAGTGGAGGTGTATTTTTTTTTATACAAGATCTTTAGCAAACTGTCTAACTTCTCTGTGTTGATTTCTTCAAACTAAAAAGTTCAGTAACCTTCCTTATCAGGTGATTGGAGGGTCTGGTACAGAGCAAACTTATAAAACTGCACGCTATGCTCTTCTCTTCTCCCTTTCTTTCCAGTTCTTAGTTCCATTTAGGAATGCAAATTCAGAAAATCTTTTACTTCTCCACCCCCTTCTCTTAAAACTCAGCAAGTATTCTTTTATAACACATGTTAAGTAGTTGTCATTCAATCTGTTTTGTTTTACTGGGATCTTTTATTCTTAATGCCTGCCCTATTTTTTTGGCTAAATTATAGGAAACGAGTAGAAGGCATTGAGAAGAGATCAAGTATTAGAGAGCTGTAAGGTTTAATGTCTAAAGAATAAATAGAAAATAAAAAATAGGCAACAGAATTGCTTTCATTAGATGCTTTGTGGTAAGAAATTAAAGAGATGCCTGGTAGGTCAGGGAAATGAAATACAAGTCCTGTGTTTTGTCTTTGATTTGGTGATGGAAATAGCAACATCAGTAAACTATATGCAGGCTGGGAGAGTGCTGGAGGAACTACCCAAGGGATTGTGAAGTCATTCTTATTCACCTAGTGGGTAAAAATGCTGAGAATTTGAGGTGATCTGATGGTGATCAATCTAAGGTCATGTGCCTTTTCTGTAGCTTCTTGGGGATGTGCTGAGAATGGTAAATTCAAACCAAGATGGCTCAGCCTGGAAGGCAGTGATAATAAAAAATAAAATAAAAATAAAAATTTAAAAATTAAAAAAAAAAAAGAAAGAGGAGGGATAGTAGTTTGTCTTTTGCAGACTTGCTTCAGGGTAGGGGTTAGGATAGGGAGGGACCAGGACTCTATGGAGAATTTGCAAGTTTCATTTTTCCCTTCGTTTATCCTGGGCAGTCAGAAAGCTGGTGTTGGGGATATGGAGCTCTGAGGATAGTGAAATATTGATGGAAGCAGCACGGTGGATATCACATGACTCCATTCTGTGTACCACCAGCTTGTTTCACAGAACTGTGTCCCCTTTTTATAATCATGTATTTGGAAACAGACACATAGACTGACTATCCTGAAGGAAAAAAATCTTAGCTAAGATAGCTCCTTATACACATCATTTCAAAATACAAATATAATGCCCAAATAATACAATAAAGAAGAAATAAATGTCAATGTATGACAAAACCCACTACAATATTGTAAAGTAATCAGCCTCCAACTAATAAAAATAAATGAAAAAAATAAAATACAATAAAGAAGAAATAAATGGAAGTTATCATAAAATAGTATACGTTGCCTTATATGAATGTTTAGGCATAATTAGAATTCATGGGAGAATTGCTGTAAATATGCAGCTCTAATGAAGACTGATAGAAATGTATGGAGTTGGTGATTCAAATAGCATGACATTGTCATCTGAAATGTTGAGCAACTCTTGGTAAAGCTTTGGCCAAAAAGGTATGAATTTTCTTTAGTTTACCTAGTAATAGCAATCCTGGAAAATTCAGCCTGTTAAATTACTAAAACAATGCAAGGATTGCTTCTGCCCATCTGTAAAAAGGAATTTGGTTCTAGACCGAAGTGTGCTCGCTGAAAGCTGTGTGGGATTGTGACATGTATGGTAGGATGTAAGCACCCTTGTGTCCTGCAGGGTGAATGCCTGTGGCTCCTCCCACCCCACCAGTTGTTGTGAAATCCTATCCACCCTCACAGCTGGCTCCCACACCTCCCAGGGATCAGTGCCAACCCTCCTGAGCTGAGCTTTTTTCCTTCCACATTTGCCAGGGGGGTTGGAAGTCCAGATAGTGATGACTGCTGTGGGCACATCCAAATCCCAAGAGGCTTCCCCCTTCTCCGTCATTGCCAAGCCCATTAAATAAGCTGTCTGCTTCTAATAATATTACCTAACAGCTAGCTTGGAAATGCTTTGTTTGTTTGGGAAGGGAACTTTCAGCATGTAGGGAAATATTGCATAATGACTGCGAGCAGAAACTCTGGATCCAGATTGCCTGCATTCCAATTCAGTCACTGCCATTTCCAAGCTGTATGATCTTGCATGGGTTACTGAACCTCTCAGTATCTCTGTTTTCTCATCTGAAAAGGGAGAGGTCCATGGAGTTACTTACCTTGTGGACTGTTGTGAGGATTTCATTAGTGGTCACGTGTCATGTGCTTCGAGCAGTTCTTGACGCTGTGCGCACAGTGTGTACACAAGACTCCTGAGAACAGTGAACAGACCTTCAAAAAGTCAGACAGGAAATCATTAAATTGTAAATATACAGTGCAGAAAATGAAATAGATCATGTATTTTGATTTTCTCTCATAGAGAATCTTTACCAGAGCTCTAAATAGATTTTAATGGATAAAATTCATCATATTCTTTCCTTTCCCTACCTTTTGGCAATGATAATAATGGTTAATAGCTAACAATTATAGAGCTCTTAACATGTACGAAGCGTGATACTAATAGGTTTATAAGTATTGTATCATTTAATTTTTAAACAGATCTATGAAGTTGTTACTATTGACTTCATTTTTACTTATAGAAAAATGAGACAGGGTGAGTAATTAACTCAGAGAGTCATGGTTTAGAGAGTCAGACTCAACCATGCAACTCCAGGGGTCCATTCTTTTTCATCACTGGGCAGCTCTAAACAATGAAATGGACATACACAGACAGTACCAGGAGAAACCTCAAACACCCAAGCCTGTGAAAAACCTCAGATAATTGTGCTGCGTGACTAATCCTTGACGTTTTTCTGGTTGACTCTAGGATTTTTATATTCAGCAATCTGGTGAAGGTTTTGTTTTGAATAGTTTATTACTTATTGATTGATTTTTGACTGTGCTGGGTCTTCGTTGCTGCCCAGGCTTTTCTCTAGTTGCAGTAAACAGGGGCTACTCTCTCGTTGTGGTGCACGGGCTTCTCATTGAGGTGGCTTTTCCTGTTGCAGAGCACAGACTCTGGAGCAGAGCGGTTTTGGTAGTTGTGACTCCCTGGTTGTAGAACACAGGCTCAGTGGTGTGGTGCATGGGCTTAGTTGCCCTGTGGCATGTGGGATCTTCCTAGACCAGGGATTGAACCTGTGTCTCCTGCTTTGGCAGGCAGATTCTTGACTGCTGAGCTACCAGGGAAGCCCTGGTTTTGTTTTAAATATGCTTAGCATCTGGATCAGGACTGTTCAAAAGTACTTTCTTTAATGTTCAGTATGGTAACCAGCCAGTAGTCATATGTTGCACTTGAGCACTTGAAATGTAGCTAGTGTGACCGAGGAAGTTAATTTTAAAATGTTATTGAATTTTAATTAAATATGAATAGCCACATGTGGCTAGTATTAATGCAGGCCCAGGTAAGTAAAGGAGATACAAAGAGAAAACGCTGGACTTGCAAAACCACCACCCTGTGTTTCAGCAGGAAGGAGTCTGTTATAAGGTAGAGAAAATACATAGAGGGAGTGGGACTGATTTCTTTCTGCCTTTTTGGACATGGGGACCTCAGTGCCACGCCTTCGGAAGTATCCTTTGTTTAGCAGGTGGGTGCCCTGTGGGAAGTCCTCTGGTGTGTTCACAGGTCCTCGGCTTCAGCATCCCTGGCACTGCTGAACTGGCTCCAGAAACCTTTAATTATTGCAACATATGTTTCAGTTTTTAAGCTGGAAGAAATTTATTCCCTTCAGCCTGAAGTCAGCACAGATGGGATCTACAGCTGAGACCTCAATATGAAAGAGCTAAATTGCTGACCTTTCATAGTTGCCATGATGCTGCTGACCTCAACAGCTGTGGTTGCCACAGTATGTGGAAAGCTTTTCTAACAAAAAGCAAAAAATTTCCATTTAGAGCCATCATTGCGATTTGAATTCAAGGTAGATAAGTGAAAGGTGGTGTATGCTGCTGGCTTTATTTTAAAGAAAATCTACAGTATTAGAACAGAAGAATGTTGCTTGTGTTCAGGGTGTCCATGAATGTTGTAGTATACATTCCAATTTAAGTGTGTATTCAAACAGGAATAAATTTCTGTGACAACACTGACTATGAAATGGGGTATCTGAGATGTTTCTGTGCTTAGTACAAAGGTATATGTACTTAAACCCAGATATTTCTTATTTCTTGAGTTCTGCAAAGTGGTGTCATTGCTGAATGTAGTATTATGGGATATTTTGGGTATTCAACATTACAATTGCAAGATTCATCTGTTATTGCATGTAGCTGTAGTCCGTTCATTTTCATGGCTGTGTGATATTCCACTGTATAGGTTATATCACACTTCCTTCATTCTCCTGTCAGTGAACTTCTGGGTTACTTCCTGGTTAAATGTTCTTTCAGTTGATTATACTTTCTGTTGTGTTATTGTTGGGAGGTAGCAAGGATGGGGCATAGATTATCCACCTCTGAGAAGGAGAGAACAGTAGGAAGAACAATCTGGAATAAACGATATATTTAAAATAAGGAGAAGAGCTGGGAACTAACATATTTTATTTTTTGGGTATCTGAACTGTCACATATGCCATCTCATTTACTTCTCAAAACAGTCATGTGAGAAATTTTATTATCTTCATTTAGTAAGTGAAGAAATGGACCTACGCAGAGGAAAACCAACTTTTCCAAGATCACACAGCTCGTAAGAGCTGGAGCTAAATGTTCAACCCGAGTGCTTTCTGACTTAAATCCTTTATGTTTTCTATACATAGGGCTGACTAGAACAGTCAGGATTACATGACCATGAGAGGAGACGAAGTATAAATGGAAAATATAACAGTATACTGTCAGACTCTGTCACTTAAAACAACAAAGTCAACCTAGCACCAGGAAATTTGATTTTAAGGTGGGCTACTAAAGGAAACAAAAGGAGCTTTCTGCTGCAGGCTCTGCGTATTGCTCTCCAGCACAGGGCTTTCTGACTCTGCCTTCTGACTTGGACAGTGACTTATCCAACCAGCTCTGTGGTCTTAATCTTCCAGAAATTTGCCTTCTGTCAGGGATGAACCAAAAAGTCATGTCATCCCAGGGTTACCCTTCATCAGCCACTCAATCAGAGTGAAGAATAAATTGGCCCTGTTTATCAGCAATCTGCCATATGAGGTTTTGGTGTTTTGTTTTTTTTTTTTTCCCAATGGTGAGTCTTTACGAAAAATTAGGATAGAATTGGGTGCCAGGGACTTCCCTGGAGGTTTAGTGGCTAAGACTTTGTGTTGGTGACCCAAGTTCGATCCCTGGTCAGGGAACTAGATCCCATGTGCTGCAACTAAGACCTGGCACAGCCAAATAAACTAAGTGAATAAATAAAATGAATTAAAGAGAATTGGGTGCCATCCTGGCATATGAGAAAACTTTGGTTTTTTTTCGGTCTATAGCAGTTTTTGATGGGTACTGTGCAACTCATAGTAAAGTGTAAGTATATATTCAACTTTTATTTCCATGATTTTAAATTATTGACTGCTACTGCTAGCCCAGGGATCACACAGCCAGGGTGATTGTGCAGCTGAATAGAGAAAAATCTCTTTGGTAAACAGAGGCTGGAAATTGCCATTGCTCTTTGCAGGTGGCTGTTGTACTTGTTCATGTTTTATTTAGGTGTTTAGCAGTGCCATTTGAGTTTTTAATTAAAGTTGTGCCTGCACTTCAGTTGTTTATGAAGCCTCACATAGATTTAATCATCAGATCCGCTTGATGAGGATTTGCAAAGGTAAGCTTTATTGCTCCACGCAGTGGCTTCCAGCCTCTATCTGGAGTGTAAAGGAAGCATTGATTCATAAGAACATTACAAATAGCTCAGTGATCATTGGAGTATATTGAATGGAGATGAAATGCAGAAGTCTATTACAGACACTCTGTCTCTATTAACCTCTCTAACCTTCCATTTACTTTGATGGATAGAAGGATTTGTGCCCTGAAATCATGGAGATATCACGTGTTCAGATGTGGGATTATCTTTAAGATGGTGTTGTTAATCATTTTAGCACATCAAGACTGAGTTTAACTGGTTTTGAACAGTTTTGCTTCACATTTTATTACGGTATTTCATAAGTTTGGAGAATAGATAATTAGGAAATGTCTTGAATTTACTCAGTAGGATGAAAAAATATCTGTATTTTGTTATTTACTGTATTTAGAATTTCAATTTTAATTCCATATATATTGAACTAATGTTCCTATGATTGCAATAAAAATACCGCATTTCTGTTTTTGCCATTCATTTGGAAAAAGAAAGGATGGATGAACGTAGTGTACACTGTTTAGAGAGGTTATTTTTTTCTAGGGTAGAATGGATTATAATAATGGTCTTAAAATAATATTTGAGTTTCTGGGCTTTAAAAACATTGTTACTGGGATGTTTTAAAACTTTATATGGTTATTACATACATTATTTTTAGAGTTTAATATTATTAGTGTTTTCTATTTTAATGACTCTTTTTGGTTACCTAGAAATATTTTCTTTTTTTAGCTCTGAAAGAAAGCTTTGGTTTGAAAATGATCACTAAATTAATCTAAGTATGTCTTAAGATACTGTGATATTGATATTCAGATGCCCCAAACATTTTTAAAAAAACTAGTATATTCATTGAGTATTACCAGTTTCTTTTGACTTACGAATGCAATTTAATTTTGTGACATTTATGAATTTCAGTTGTTTCTGAAAAAAAGGCAATGGTGGGTATAAAGCAGTTTCTTTCCATGCGAATGTTTTCATTTTTCAGTATTTCCCAAAGAATACACTCACAGATACCATGTAATTCATAGTCGGTTTTTCCTTTTCTGCCCAGGATAATTAAATGAATAAAATTAAAATGTATTAGTTTTTTTATTGCATGGATAGTATTTTTCATTTTGCTTCTTTTGCTTTTTTCTTTTAAATCTTAAGTTTTCCATCTAAACTGCAGTAGCCTGAGAGTGGCAAGAATTTGGAAGTGGCTAGGAATTTATACTGTATCAACATTAGAAGTCATCAGTTCAGTTCGGTCACTCAGTTGTGTCCGAGTCTTTGTGATCTCATGGACTGAGCATGCTAGGCTTTCCTGTCCATCACCAACTCCCAGACCTTGCTCAGACTGAAGTCCATTGAGTCGGTGATGCCATCCAACCATCTCATTCTCTGTCGTCCCCTTCTCTTCCTGCCTTCAATCTTTAGAAGTCATAAAATAGCACAACTATTTTATGTTGTCAACCATGTTATTGTTTCTTAAAGTTATCTAAATACCTCAAGGACTTTTAGCAAATGGATCTGAAATGAAAACTTGAAGTGCAAGTCATTTCTGGTGTAGTTGCAAAACTTAGTTATTAAAAAAAAAAGCACTTGACATACTGTGTTTTAGTTCCCTTGTTAAATTATTTTACAGCTGAAGACTAAGCTTTGTGAAGGCAGGTACTATTTTTGTATTGTTTGGTGCTTATTCCTCACTGCCTAAATAGTATCTGGCTTAATACATAATTGTTAAATGAATAAATCAAAGAATGACGTCTTAAACTGATGACATAAATTTAGCCACTTAGGAATCGAACCTTTTTTTTAGGATTGAAAGTGTGAAAGTGTTAGCTGCTCAGTCGTGTCCGACTCTTTGCAACACCATGGACTGTAGTCCACCAGGCTCCTCTGTCCATGGGATTCTCCAGGCAAGAATACTGGAGTGGGTTGCCATTTTCTTCTCCAGGGGATATTCCCGACCCAGGGATTGAACCTGCATCTCCTGCACTGCAGGCAGATTCTTTACCACTGAGATTATGTACCTTAAATATGGGCTTCCCTGGTGGTTCAGATGGTAAAGAATCTGCCAACAATGCAGGAGACCCGAATTTGATCCCTGGGTTGGAAAGATGATCTGGCGAAGGGAATGGCTACCCATTCAAGTATACTTGCCTGGACAATTCCATGGGCAGAAGAGCCTGACAGGCTATAGTCCATGGAGTCACACAGAGGAGTTTCTTTGCCTTTTATTTCTTAAAAAAAAATAATAATAATTAAGGGGGAAAAAGGCAATGTTGAAAATTATAGTATAAAATATGACTATAATCTTAGTGGTCTTGTTGAATGGCTTTTTAAAATTAATTTTTTTATTGATATATAGTTGACTTACAATATTAGGCTCTTTTTAATCTGAGGATTAAAAACTTCAGGGGAACCTAGTCATGGGAGGCAGCCCATGCTTTTTGAATTTTACCTCTGGGAACTTGACCAGGTTCTTACAGTAAATGTTGGAGAAAAATTCCCTCATGCTTCAGGCAGGGGGAGGGGAAGAGGAGCCATTCTGAAAAACACCAGAGCAGTTTGCACTTCCTTACAATGCTTCCCTCAGAAGAAATTAGTTTATCATATCCTAACCTGCTGGAGTGTTACTGGAGCCTAATGGACCTGAAGGAAGGGAAATACCCACTCCAGTCAGCTCTAGTAGATGGGAAATACTAACCTCCTCTCTGCCTTCCATGTGGGAAGAGGGAACTATCCAACTCCAGTCCACTCTAGCCATTCTCTCACCTAAAGAGACAGAATAAAAACCCCCCAAGAAACACTTGTGATGCACTTTTGATGTTCACAGTCCAGAAGCACTGGCTCATTAAAAGGCAGAAACCTAATGAGGAGACTGCTTTTGCCCTACGACTCACTTTTGCCCTGCGACTCACTACTTCATTATTAAACGTCTATTTACAGCAGTTCCTTTTACCCAGGACATCCTATCCAGCTATCAAGAAGAAAAAATCAATAGGCATACCAAAAGGGGACAAACACAGTTTGAAGAGAAAGAAGTGTCAGAACCAGATATAACAGAGATATTGGAATTACCAGACTGGGAATTTAAAACAGCTGTGATGGATATGCTAAGGGCTCTTATGGATAAAGTAGACAGTATATAAAAACAAATGGACAGTGCTAGCAGAGAGACAGAAATCCTGAGAAAGAAACCAGAAGAAATGCTAGAAATAAAAAGTTGCTGTAACAGAAATGATTCATTTCTTTAATATCTACTAATATTACTATCTGCTAATATCTACTGGATATGGTTGAGGAAAGAATATTACTCACTGCTAAAATGGAATGATCTACGAAGCCATGAAAGACATGAGGTACTTAAATGCATATTGCTAAATGAAAGAAGATAATCTGTAAAGTCTGTCTGTACAGTACAACTCCAATTGTATCACATTCTGGAAAAGGAAAAACTGTGGAGACAGAAAAAGACCCATGGTTGCTATGGGTTGAGTTGAGGGGAGGGGTGAATAGGTGGAGCACAGGATTTTTAGGGTGGTGAAAATATTCTGTTTGACACTTTAATGATAGATATATGTTATTGTACATTCATGAAAGCACAGAAAATGTACAACAGCAAAAGTGAACCCTAATGTAAACTGTGGACTTTAGGTGCTTATAATGTGTCATGCGTGTAGATTCACTGATTGTAACAAATGTGGTGTGGAGGGCGTGTTGATATAGGAGTGGCTATGAATGTATGGGGGGGGCACGGAGTATATGGGTGATCTCTGTACCTTCTTCTCAACTTTGCTGTCATCCTAAAAGTGCTCAAAAATTTGTTATAAAAATAACATGAAATTAAAACAGTGTAGCATGGGAGAAAAAATATCTGAAAGTTGATTTATCTTTCAAGATATTTTTCTTGAGTATTTTCATGTCATAACATTGCTTCAAAATTGTTGTTGTTGTTTAGTTGCTAAAGTCGTGTCAGGCTCTTCGCAAATCAATGGACTGTAACCCAGCAGGCTTGTCTCCATGGGATTTCCTAGGCAGGAATACTGAAGCAGGTTGCCATTTCCTACTCCAGGAGATCTTCTCGACCCTAGGGATCAAACCTGCATCTCTTGCCTCTCCTGCATTACAGGTGGATTCTTTACCTCTGAGCCATCAGGGAAGCCCGTAGTCAGCCTTTTATCACAGGTTAATTGAAACCACTGGGCTACCTGGTGGTTCAGGCAGTAAAGAATCGCCTACAATGCGGGAGACCTGGGTTCGATCCCTGGGTCAGGAAGATCCCCTGGTAAAGGGAATGGCTACCCATTCCAGTATTCTTGCCTTGAGAATTCTATGGACAGAGGAGTCTGGTTTGCAACAGTTCATGGAATTACAGACTCGAACATGACTGAACCACTAACACTTTTCACAATTCAAAGCACAGCTATCTCTGTGTGTACCTTTTGTTTCTGCAACTGAGCTGCAATAAGACCCATTCAGCTTAATAGTGTACGTGGACATTTTGCAGTCATGTCAGCTCCCTGTTAATGCGCTTCACCACATGAAGTCAGTGGAATAGTCTCAGCCTTGTTCACAAAGCCCTGGTCTCTCAACTCCCCTTGTTTAATTTGCATTTTCTATTTTTTACTCATCACTTTCATTTCAAAATTGCTCCACTGAAGGGAAATTGTGGTCTTTAAAATCAATTTGAATTTTTTAGGAATAGCAACTTATTAAGAAAATAGTAATTGTTTCACATGCTGTGTATAGTCCTAGGAACACTATTGTGCTTTAAAACTTTTTTGCTTTTATTCCTCCTTGACTTTCCCCTGATCATGAACTCTCCTTCTATTCCTGATAGCATTTTTGTACCTCTGTTCTTTCAGTCTGGGTGCCTTTTAGGCCCACTGTAAGGCTATACTGTTACCTTTACCAATAATTGTTAATCCTATATTGCATGCTTCACTAATGCTTCACTAGATGTTTTAAACTTGAAGCTTCGTGTTGGTGAAATAAATTAGACCTTCCTTTATCAGTGTTTTCTCAAATGCATTTACAAAAAATGATGGCTACCAATTTAAAATTCTCAAATGGTTACATAATTGGTTTAGTGCATATGCATGATCCTTAGTGTTCAACTCTTTGAGACCCCCATGGACTGGAGTCCACCAGGTTCCTTTGTCCATGGAATTTTCCAGGCAAGAATATTGGAGTGGGTTGCCATTTCCTTCTCCAGGGGATCTTCTGACCCAGGGATAGAACCTGCGTCCCTTGTGTCTCCTGCATTGGCAAGCAGATTCTTTACCACTCAGCAACCTGGGAAGCCAGTTGGTTTAGTAATTGATTACAACTCTGTATTTCTTCTGATTAGCTTCTTTTGGACTCTATTTAATATGACATAATACTATATGTTGTGTGTGTGTGTATATGTGTATTGTGTCCTAAATTTTATAGGCCAGGGATGAATCAGTTTAATATATTTACCATCTTCTAAAAAGCAGCGTCATGACAGCTTTTATTTCATGTGATATGTTAGATTTTGCTGCTTACTGTTTCAAAGATTATATATCTTGAAAGCAAAGAGGCTTAATATTCAAAATAATTCTTTGCAATTCTATTTCAGATAAGACTTTTTTTTTTTTTACAGGTTAGAATAGTGCTTTTCTACTATTAAGGCAATAAGAATTACCTAAAGGTATTTTTAAGATGCAGGTTCAGATTCCATAGTTGTGGGATACTGTTAAGCTCCCAATTGAAGCCAGGCTTCTGGTACTAGTAGTTGTCACCTTCTGTCATTTTGGGAGGAGGATATTATCAAGAAGGCTTCTTTCAGGGATGGCTGAAACCTCCTGTCACCCAGATGTCCTCCCAGTGGGTGGGTCTTACTGTGAAGACAGAAGATAGGTTAGTGATTCCTTAAGGATTTTTCATGCCTATAAGGTCCTTTTGCCTTCCATATGTATGACCCCACCCCTCAGAGGAGAAGGGGCACCTCATTTGAGGAGAGGCTGGACCCATTCTTTTAACTGACCTCTGAATTAAGAATGTCAGGAACTTTACTTGTGTTTATAATATATGTAGAGGCAGACTTACATTTTAGCTTGGAGACATAGGCTTGGCATGACAAATGCAAGTAAAATTTAATGAATCTAATAATTTAAGTGTAGCAGACAGTCCCATTTAATAGAAAACTTCAGTAAATCTTTTTGAAAAGTGAATATAAGGAATTCCTTGTTGTTGCTGTTCAGTTGCCCAGTCATGTTCGACTCTTTGTGACCCCGTGGACTGCAGTATGCCAGGCTTCCCTGTCCACTGTCTCCTGGAGTTTGCTCAAACTCATGTCCATTGAGTCAGTGAAAATGAATATAAGACATTCTTTTTTTAAAAAAAATGATAATTCCCTAATTTTCATTCTTGTTAGTGTTTCTGTTGTTGGCTTTAAAAAAAGAAGTGTTGTTCTATATGGGCACACATTTTCACATTTTTTTCAAACTTGCTGCATAAATAATAAAATGGGAAAAGCATGGTGGTGTACACTTTTTTCCCTTAGAATACACTAAGTAATTTGCATGGTTACCAGGTGAGAATTTGGTTTGCCCTAACTAAGCATTTAACATAAAATTGCAAAAACTGTTTTGTGTTTGTTGAAATATTTGAATGAAGGTGGAGACCTTTTCTTTTTCACTTTTATCTTTGAAATAGCACAAGTTTTGAGAAGCACAAAATACTAAAATTAGACTATTCAATCTGAAATTTGCCTGTTGACCTCCAGGAATATCATTATGGAAAAATTTGTCAGTTTTCTTTTAAAAATCTCAACCATTATTGGTCTTGGCAGTCTAGTGGAAAGTACTTCTCTATGTAAATGCACATATTCGTTTAGCAAATATTTATTCACTGTGTAAAATGTGCAAGGCAGTGTCTCCCACACTGATGAGGTTACAGAGCAGTACCAGATTCGGTTCATCTTTTAAGGAAATCCTCATTGCCTTTAATGCATTTATCAATCAGTCTGAGTTCACTGGTCTTCCTTCACAGTGTGAGAAAATCTTTAAGTCTTCTTATTTGATTTGATTGCAGTTTGTCTATGGTATTTTACAGTAAAGTATAGATATACTTCGTCTCTCTTCCCCACTCTGTTACCAGGCAGTATCTTTAATCTCATCAGTGAGATGATGTTTATCCTCTGTATCTGTCACATTGTATTTCAATAATTTAAGTGAATTATTTAATATCTTCTTTTGCATATAAGTATATCCTGGGTTCACTAACTTTCAGTGCTTTTGTCTCTAACAAAATTAAGAAATCTTATTCAGATTGCATTTAAACCCTTTATTTTGAGAGCCTTTCTTGGGACTCTGTAAACTTCTAATTTGCATGTATTCTTTCTGTCAGATAAAGGCTGCTCTGCTCTCTAGTAGTGTGGAGGGAGAAGTGAGAGAAATGTTTCAATGAGTGCAAAGGACAGGCTTGTCCCATTTCCACGACAGGACATGAGGCCTGGGCCTGGGGAGGTTAGAATCCTCCCAGTGCGATGGAGCCATTGTGTGGACATTCTGCTGCTTTCCTTTTCTAAAGGAAGAACAGAGCCATATTCATGTCAGAGGTAAAGAGCTTTCTTTGCCCCAACAGTCTCTCCTTCTCAGACTTTAGAACAGAGCTGAACTAATCAGAAGAGTCAAATTATGTCATCTCTTGGTTGTCTTTTTTTTGCTCCCTGTAACAGCTTATTGAGATATTCACACACTGTACCACACTGTACCGTTTACTCATTTAAAGCATATAGGTTAGTGGTTCTTAATATATCTATAGAGTTGTGGAACCATCACTGTAGTCAATTTTAGAACATTTAATCACTCCAAAAGAAATTCTGAACCTCTTAGAGGTACTTCTCGCTTCCCCCACCCTCCACTGCTCCCACCCCAGCCCTTTGCAACCAGTGGTCTACTTTCTTCCTCTTTGGATTTGACTATTCTGGATATTTTGTATCAACGGAATCATACAGTATATGATCTTTTGTGACTGACTCCTTTCACGTAGCATTATTTTTTCAAGGTTCCTCCACGCTGTAGCATAGCAATACTTTATTTCTTTTTTATGGCTGAATAATAGTCCATTGCATGTCTACATCACACTTTGTTTATCTACTTATCAATTGGTTGACGTTTGTTTCTTTTCACTTTGGAAATGTTATGAATAGTACTGGTATGAGCATTCATGAACAAAATTTTGTGTGTTGCAGGTTTTCATTACTTTTATCTGTGTGTTTAGGGGTGGAATTGCTGAGTAAACTCTTATGTTTGAAATTTTGAGGAATTGCCAGATAGTTTTCCAAAGTAGCTCTTTATTGTTTTTTGAAGACATTTCTTCCACCTGTTTTCACTTTCCCTGTCTTGATTCAGGTCTTGATGCCTCTTGCCAGACTGTAGAGACTCACTTGTAAGCAGTGGCGCAGAGGCTAAGAGTATAGGTTGTGAAGTCAGATGAAATCAGTGCCTAGCATGTGACAATAGAAAGTTACTGAACTTCTGCCTACCTCAGTTTCCAGCTAAAGAATTATATGTTCCTATCTTCCATGCAGTTAGATGGGGCCATGTGACTTATTGTGGCCAGTGAGATGTAAAGAAACATTGTGTGTGATTTCCAGGATGGATCTTTGGAGGGAGCTTACTGAAGGGGATTGTGTTGGTCTGTCGCTTTTACTTCTTGCTGCCTGGAACTGGATATACTGTTTGGTGCTCTAGTAGCATCTTGGTTTCACCAGTAACTATTTGAGGGAGCTGGATGCCTGGTCATCATGGATCTGTCATTCCAGGTCAAGCATCCCAATTTCCTGCCTTCGTTTACATGAGAGAAACGATAGACCCCTATGTGATCAAGCCACTGTAACATTGAATTTTCTAGATACAACCACATCTGTTTTGAAATTAATTTTACTGCCACCCACCTTTCCCTTACCCTGTGCCTTTCCAGTCTGTAGGTTTTATTCATGAACTGGCCCCTTCATATTTTTACAACTTTATCTCTTGCTGCACCATGCAATTCAGCCACAAGGACTGCCCTCTAGCTGACATCTGTGCATCTTAAGTGCTGTTCCCATTGTCTGCAGTGCCGACGTCACCTTTTAACCTCATTAATTCAGCAAATTCTTACCTGTTCTGTAGTTTTGATTTCGTTGATCATTTATAATGAGTTCTGTTCTAATAACTCTTTGTTTCTAATCTTGAGTTTTCCTGGATCTTTGTTACATGTTTTGATTAAAACATTTGTCATTTTGCATCAAGGCTATTTTAAGAGTACAATGTAGGTAAAATGAGTGTGGCCTCTGAAGTCAGCTAACATCCAGTTATCCATCAATACTGGACTTGTAGCTACATGTGGCTCTTTTCTACCCTAATCTCACTAAATTCCTTACCCTTTCTTAATATTGTTTCCCCTATCCTTTCTTCTCTATCACCTGGAACGTGCTTTATCATCAGCAAAAGCTTCAGGCAATATCCTGAAGGTCTTCTCTGAATCTTCTCTTCTTGTTGCTCTAAGTGAAATCTGACTGCCTCCTAAGGACAGTGCTTCCTGTCCTTCCAGGTAGTGGCTGTTTTTTTTCTCATATCCAATGTTCCTTGGTGTCTAGAGAAACTGCATGTCTTTCTTGCTCCCATTGCTGCTTTTAGATCATGTCTCTTCTCCTTCGAAGTTACCAGGTCCTTGGAAGCATTTGCCTTTATATCCCTGTCACCTCACCTTCCAGTTACTCCTTTACATTCATGGCTCACTTTTTCTGTCTTCATCATTACTCTTTGTGTCATTCTTGGTGTAGTGAATATCCACCCAACACCTGGCCTCTTCATCCCCATTTCTTATTATCTTTCCCTTTTTCCCAGTTTAGCTACCTCTTCCTGTGGTCATACTCCAGAACCTGTGGTGACCAATAACTATTACTTCTGGGTTCAGTATCTGGATTCCCTCTCTCCACCTACTACTGTCTTACAGGTGGCTCACACAGTACTGATACCACATAATAAGTGGGACGGTAAACATTGTTGCTGCTCTTGCTTCTCTCTTTCTATTGTAGCATCAGTCGTTCTTGAAAGTAAGAACTGTATCTTATTATGATCCCTATTTCTACAGAACCTACCATAGTCCATTATACAAAACAGTTCTTAGTGATGTTTATGGGCCCAGTAAAATAAAAAGCAGTAACAATAGGAAGAATTTGTCTTTCAAAAGATCCTTTATCAGAAAAAAAGATAATTAAAATTTGCCATTTAAATATCACATGGTTTTAAAAAGCCATTTGAGTAATGACATTTCAAAAATTGTTTTCTTTCTCATTCCCTCAGGGGGAAAATAGATGTTATAATTTATTGCCATTGGGATTCTCTAATTTTAGTCAAGGTTGATCAATTATAAATTTCCATCATCCAAAGATGATTATAACTGAGCTATAAATAGGAAGATTGCTTTTTAGTAAAATGAGTCAGCTTACCTGAAAAGAATTAATTATCTTTTCAGTGTTAGAAAACTTTTTACTACTCACTTAATGAGTGGAAAGGAGAGGGGAGTGGATGTGTTAAGATTTTCTCAGCCTTTCTTATAATCTTTGTAGAAAAATAGAAGTATTCGATGCCACTGCATTATTTCTGATTTTTTTTTTGAGATAAGAGAAAGATATGTAAAAGTTTTTTACTTATTTGGGTTGGATGTTGACTTTCTAGAACATTTAAAACTAATGTGTACCAACAGTTTTCCCAGAAGCACTAGTTTCATTATCAGTGTATTTATGTGTGGTTGCTCATTATATCCATGAATATTTCAGTAAATAACCTCTACTTATATTGCTATTATACTTTTCAATAATTTTTCATAGTTAGATATATGAAGGACTTGAAAATGATTGGGAAAAATATTCCAAGGATTTATAAACATTCAAGGTTTTATAAAATTCTGAATTTCTGTAAGGTTAAACTTTTTAGTGTATTAATATGTTTTTTACCCAGCACTTGAGGTATCTCAAATAGTATCTGGAAACATCTTTTAGAGTTTGCCATTAAAAAATTCCCTAGGTAATAATAACATGGTTAAGATTATAAGGAGCCCTTCCTATAAACCAAGCACAGTAAGTTTTTCCCATATTTTGTTTAATTCTTGTTATAGCCATGTGATTTTGGCGTTATTATTATTCCCACTTTAGTGCAGTGGTTTAGAGAAAGTAAACTGAAAATTCAGTTCCAGGCCATATGGCTTCATTGTCAATGATTTACCTATTGTATTTTTCTTGTAGTGCCTAATTGAGGAATAAATACAGACTTGATCTGTGAGAAATTAACTTTAAATCATGCATCCAACAAGAGCTCAAACTCAGTAAATGTAATCTCTTTAAAAGAAAACACAGCTGAAAATGGGCAAATTATATGAATAGGCAGTTCACACAAAAGAAACCATGAATGGTGAATGGGCTTGCAAAGATGCTCAAGCTATATTTATCAAGAGAATACCCAGTAAAAGCACAATGAGATAATATTTCATACCCATCAGGCTGACAGAAAGTAAAATGATTGTCAACAGCGTTGACAAGATATGTATTTAAAAGAACTGTGCTGCTGCGGAGAATTCCATGGACAGAGGAGCCAGGTAGGCTACTTTCCATGGGGTCCCAGAGAATTGGACATGAATGAACAAATAACACACACACACACACACACACACACACTGCTGCGGGAGTGTGAATTTTTACAACAGCTTTGGAGAGCTGTTTGTCGACATGTAAAACATTTCAAGATGTGTATTCTTATAACTCAGCAATTCCACTTCTACAAATATGTGCTCTAAAGCAGCAAAAGTCAAAGTGGAGTCCTGAAACTTCCGGGCTTTCCCCAAGGTACTTTCAGAGGATCTATAAAGTGAAACCATTTTTATAATAATGTTAAGATAGTATTTGCCTTTTTCATTCTAATTTTCTCATGATCATACAGTGAATTTTCTCAGAGGCTCCATGATAACTGATTATTCAGCAGATGGAGTTCAGAAACATTGATGAGAATTCAGCTGCATTTATTAAGCCATACATACTTAACAGATTTGCATAAATACGTAACAGTGCCACTCACCTCACTAATTTATTTTTGTTTTGTGAAATATAGTTATTTTCATAAAAATATATCAACATGTAGTAGAATTGTCATTTTAAATGAATTAATAAGTATTTTTAAAATTTCTTAATTTTAGTCTTTAATATAGGAAATATGGATAGATGTTACCCACATACGTGAAACCTCTTTGGAGTCCTTCAGTAATTATTTTTACATTGAATTTGTATTATATATTGGAGTATAGTTGATTTACAGTGTTGTGCTCATTTCAGGCGTATGGCAAATGATTCAGTTATATGTATACATATATCGATTCTTTTCCAGGTTCTTTTCCCATAGAGGTTATTACAGATTATTGAGTAGAATTTTCTGTGCTGTACAGTAGGTTCTTGTTAATTATGTAGTAGTGTGTGTATGTTAAGTCCAAAATAGTTTTGAAAATCATTGTATATGTGTACAATCCAAGTGTTCACCATAGTATTGTTTATAAGAGTAAAATAATAAACCCAAATGTCCATCAATATAGATATGATGCAAATTTTATCAATGTGGAATGGTAAAATAAATTGTGATATATCTTTATATATATACACATACATACACACACATTCATCCATATTTCTCAGATATTCCTTACCTTATGTGTCAAAATGTTTTTGAGACTGTATTTTTCTATTTATAAGTGCACAATAAAAATAAATGCAAAGTTTATTAAAAATTAAATATCAGTTCATAGCATTGCAAGTTTGTTGACCTTTACCCAGAAGTGTTAGCCACTTAGTTGTGTCAGACTCTTGACAAGCCATGGAGTATAGCCTCCAGGCTCCTCTGTCCATGGAATTCTCCAGGCAAGAACACTGGTGTGGGCTGCCATTCTCTTCTCCAGGGGATCTTTCCAACCCAGGGATTGAACGTGGGTCTCCTGCCTTGCAGGCGAATTCGTTACCTTTTGAGTCACCAGGGAAGCAAGGTAGAAGCAGAAGTGATACCAAACAGAAGCTACTCCATTTGACTAGAATGCACGATAAGCACCTTTTATAGGACCTGGTTTTTCAGAAGGTAGAACATGTTTGTTGTTTTATTTCAAGAGTACTGTACTGTGTGCTTATTGAAAAAGAAGCGTCATTTAATTGTATCTTTGTATAGACACTTCCACTGTAACGGCTTAAACAAACAGAAGCTTATTTTCTGATTCAAAGTCTGGATGTTGGTAGCTGCTGGCTGTTGGATGTTATCAGGGTCTTTCTGTCTGATAGTATTTATTCTCTTATTGTTTCTTGTGCTCAGAAAGTTGAAATGGGCAAAATGCCTCTCATTAGAAATATAGTTGATTCTTTTTATTTACCACAAGCACTAAATTAGCCAAAACTGAATCATTGCTCCTAGGTGATATTCAGAGTTAGGTTCCTGTAAGTCGCTAGGCATATTTTAATCAACAATCAATATATAACCCTATTTTGTGTGTGTTTCTGTTTAAAGACATATTATTTAATGTAAATTGTTGATTCACTAACATTGCACTCATCGCTGGAGAAGGCAATGGCAGCCCACTTCAGTACTGTTGCCTGGACAATCCCATGGATGGAGGAGCCTGGTGGGCTGCAGTCCATGGGGTCGCAAAGAGTCGGACACGACTGAACAACTTCACTTTCACTTTTCACTTTCATGCATTGGAGAAAGAAACGGCAACCCACTCCAGTGTTCTTGCCTGGAGAATTCCAGGGACGGGGGAGCCTGGTGGGCTGCCGTTTATGGGGTCACACAGAGTCGGACACGATTGAAGTGACTTAGCAGCAGCAGCAGCACTCGTCACCAGCAGTACTATAACTCATTCCTGAATGAAGCTGATCTAACACACGTATTTCCTGGGTAACATACATCATAGCTTCCTGTGCTTAGGACACTAGATAACATCGCAGGACTATGCTAGCTGGCCATTTAAAATAGAGAAAACACCAATGAAAACCAAAAAAAATAAGGGAAGTGTGGCACTAGATAGACCATACAAAGGGTACTTGTTTACAGTATGAGAGCTGAAACAAGAAAGCAGAGTGTCCCTTTGTTTGACCTCAGCTGGGAACATGTGCATTGGGTGACTCAAAAGTTTTCCCTCTCTACACATATCCACAAATGAATGCAAAAATGCTGCAGGTATTGATTTGGAGTTATAAATAAATGTTAGTGAGTCAGCAGATTTTCTAGTAAAGAATCCATGAGTAATGAGGATCAGGTGTATTCCTTTACAAGCCACTAGCCAGAACTGGGTAACAAGGTCTGCTCTCAGAAAAACCAGTGTCCATGGGCATGAGATTTTTACTAGTTCAGACCAGTGATGATTTATGCCCCTCGAGTTGGCAACCTGCTTGCTCTGAAATCAAAAGATCTCTTGTATTTCAACAAATCACAGTTCCCTTGTCAGGGAGGAGTGAAGTGGTTGTTGGGTAAGCAATGCCTTACATTGCTTACCCAACATACAGTGCATTACCCAAAATACAGTGCCTACTGTATGCCCAAACAAGTGCTTGGCATCTGGAAGGGACCCAGTACATTTTTGCTGAAGAAGGAATTGGTGAATGAATGACAGGGTCAGTTTTCAAAACAACCTTTGATATCTCTCATAACTCAAAGATTTTTCCATTTGCATCTGAACTTTTTTTAAAAGTGGTATTTTGACTGGCTAACTCCAAGTCAAAGTGAAAGATAATATAAGAGAATAAAGAAATTTTACTTTATATGGGTTAACTTCGAGTTGAATAAATCAGCAAATTCTTAGTTGCAGCAGATGAGATCTAGTTTCCTGACCCAGGATTGAACCTGGACCCCCCTGCATTGGGAACACAGAGTCATAGCCACTGGACCAACAGGGAAGTCCAGATAAGTCAGGGAAAATAATAAAAAATGAAACATCAGTTGAAGTTGAAACTTGTGTTCAGAAAATGACTGAGTAGCCCAAATTTCATTTGATTGAACTTTAAAAAAATTTTTTCATATTGTTCCTTTTCAGAAATTATTGTTTTATATGTTGAAAGATATTAACTCTAGAAAATGTTTTAAAATATACTATGATAACATAGATATCTATCATTATTTTAAATTATCAGGTTCTCATATAGTATCTAAGAGTAAAAATATTTTACTTTTTAATACTACCATTTGTAGCAAACACCAGTTAAAAATAAAATCAATTAATAAAATATAATTTCATTTACATTTTGTTTAAACAAAGTATACATTTGTGTTTACTATTCCCAACATTGTAATAAATTGTAATTCAAATTCAATCTCTTTCTCTGTGTCCTGCCTTAGACCAAGAACAATTTAAAGTCATGAAATAGTAGTACATATTGGCTTTTCATTATTATGCTTATTTGGTTATGTAAGTAAAATAATATTGTATAAAATTGGAAAAGAGGAAAAAAAGGGAAAATCACCCCAATTTGTATCACTCAAAGAAAAATTTAAACAATTTGGTCTGTTTCTTTTCTTTTTTTCCCCCTCACATTTCAAGAACTTAATTTCATAAAGTATATGTAATGTGAAAAATCTGTCCAACTTTCTAGGTAGCCTTTATTATTATTATTATTATAGATTAGAATAGCTTACAACTTTAAGGACAGAGAATTATATTTATTACTGTCATTTGTAGAGCAAAAAATGCAGCAGCTAGGATTAAAGTTTGCTTCTTCTAGAGCTTTTATGCTCAGTTTACCTTCTCTATTCCGTACCTGTTTGCATACTGAGAAATTTCAGGGCAAATGAAATTGTCTTCTACATTTTTAACTTCCATTTTGGTCCATTGTCATAGTTTCTCCTGTCTTTTCTCTCTAGACCTTTTTTCATGTTGAACACTCTGGTAGTTCTCTCCCCTTCCTATACCTTCTCGAAGCAAAATTTTTATTCCCAGAAATCTCAGCTAAGTTTTTAGAGAAAAATAATATGATTATCTGATTAAGGTAATTCATACTGAGTTGCACATAAACTGTAGTCTGAAGTCTTTTGCAGTGATGCGTACATTTTATCACAATGTGCTGTCAAGCTCAGAAAGGTTTTTGATAAGTATAATAGTGACTGTAATATTGTGGGGCCATGAGAGAGTCTTGTATAGCACCTACTCGCTATAAGAGGGCCATATGGGCATGAAAACCCTTACAAATCACTCCTGTTAACTATCATTAGCTGGCTATCAGCTGATGATCATTCTCTTTAAAATATCTTGGGAATTAATAATTATAATGAATTGACTGGTGAAACATTTAATTCTCTGTCTTCTATGGGCTTGTCTTTTAAGGTTTCTTTGGGACTAGGTCTGCAGAGTGGTTTTCTTTTTTTTTTTTATATAAACTTAAAATGCCACTTTATTCAAAATTGAGAATGAGTTATTTGAGATTTCATTATTGCTTACTTCCAAGAGGACTTGAGGAAATTTAGAGTTAAAAGTTAAATAAAGTAATATGCTTAATTATAAAATATAACAGGAAAATTTTAAAGTAGCTAGAAGGGAAAAATGGTCTCTAGGCCTCTGAAATGAACAGATTAATACGATTAGATGGTGAATTTGCCTTTTGGATTTCTCACTGTTGGAGCTAAAATGGAAATATGCTGCTGTTTTATTTTTTAACTAGAGGAAGCATGATTGATGATTCATTCATACTGATAAACTATACTCTGAATTTGAAACCAAGATGAACATCTTTTGCCATTTTGAAGGCTTAGGTTATAGTATATTAATGAAAATATTGACCAGATTTTCTTGTACCTTCTTTGAAATTTTACCTATGGTGCTTTTATTTTTATGATTATGCAGTATGATATTTATAATAGCAATACTTATATATTTAAAGCATATCTGATTTCAGTCTTTAGGCCAAAGCATTTTTTTCCTTCATCCTGATTTAAAACTATTTTAGATTTTAAGATGACTTAGGGAAATTGAATGTATTAATGTCTCTTAGACTTATCAGAATTGTATTATCCGACTAGGCCAAAGAGATTTCCTATTTAGAAACACAAATGCTGTCACTGGAACAAATCTCTCTTCAACAATTCATTTTGGTCATAGCTTTCTTCACTTATGGGTCCTCTGCCTAAAAAGCATCTTTAAATCTCCAGGTTTCAATTCTTAGCTGTTAGAATGACCCATAGCACAGCTCACAGCATCCAATTTTGTAGAGAAACATAAAAAGAGTGTTTAAATCTGTACTCTTGCAAAAATGTTAATTTCTCCTTAACCTGTAATAGATATTACTTTGCATAAAGCAAACAGAATTTAAGGAGCTATCATTGCCTTTTAACATTACTGGAGATATAACAGCCTTCTCTGACTTTAATTTCCACAAATGAAACTTTCGTAAAACGTTTTTTGCTGCTTGAATCAGACCACTTTGATATTAATCATTCTGGTCAAGTTAAAAACAGTAGCAAATACAGACTTTAGTGAATGTAAATTGAGCAGTGAAACACTTATGATGTGAGTCAAATTTTGAAATTAGAGGCAAGTATTATGGGTACATGTGGGTTTCAGAAAAATGGTGAATTGTCTGTGTGCTTGAAAGGGATGATCAGATTTGTGGCATTTGTGGATTTTGCTTTTTTAGCAACCATGGAAGCGGCGTGGGATTTTCACCCATGGCATAGAAATAGGCAAAATTATCTTGAGACTTTGAAAATATACTCAAAAGCCTCAGTTTTCACTCTATGCTCCGATACTTTGTTAGCAGACACTTTATGTAAGTTATCTGGTGTAGCCTACCCCACACTCTTATGAATAATCACTCATTCTCACTTTACAGAGCAGAAAATTGAGGCTACCAGGGGATACAAAGTTACACTGCTGGTAGGGCTTGGGTTTAGTGTTTCAGTCCTTTCCACCTGCTTTAACAAAATGCCACAGACTGGCTAGTTTATAAACAACTGAAACTTTCCCCCACAGTTCTGGAAGCCAAGATCAAGGTGCCAGCATGGTCGCATTCTGGTAAGGGCCCTCTTCCTAGTTCATAGCTGGCGCCTTCTCACTTTGTCCTCATGTAGTGGAAGGGATAAGGGATCTATCTCTCTGGGGTCTCTCTTATAAAAACACTAATCCCTTCATCAGGATCTTACAGTGGAGTACAGGTCTTTGGCCTCCTTGAGTAGATTTGTTCCTAGGTGTTTTATTCTTTTTGATGCGATGGTAAATGGAAGTGTTTCTTGAATTGCTTTTTCTGATCTTTTGTTGTTAGTGTATAGAAATGCAACTGATTTTCTGTGTATTAATTTTGTAACCTACAACTTTTCCAAATTCATTGGTGGTTCTAGTAGTTTTCTGGTAGCATCTTTAGGATCTAATGTGTATGTTATCATGTCATCTGCAAACAGTGACAGTTTAGCTTCTTCCTTTCCAATTTGAACTCCTTTACTCCTTTTTTTCTCCGATTGCTGTAGCCAGGACTTCCAAAACTATGTTTAAAAAAGTGGTGAGGGTGGACATCCTTGTCTTGTTCCAGATGTTAGAGGGACAACTTTAGGAGACCAAAGACAGTGAAAAAAGAAGTTTCCGAGTAAGGTGGTCAGCCTGTCTTGACTAACTTGTCTCAAATACTTTACTGTGCTTTTCTCTAAGAGCTAATGTGGGTTTAAATTACTTGTGTTTCTTCAAGGATGTGATGGTGCCTGTGAATCACAGATTCATTTTCCCTGAAATGTTAACCAATTTTCTTGTTTTGTAATTTAAGTATTAGAAATAGGAAATAAAGTGATAGGGACTATAGAAAAAGGAATCCAAACCAATTCTGTTTTCCTGTGATATAAATCTATATTATTTTGATCACCTCTGCTGTTTTGTATTAAAAACCATTGGATAGTTAGGTGGATGGTGGATATGAGTCTCTTTAATTTTTAAAAAGGCCTTTGGGCCCAAACCAGCACAATTACCATTTCCAAGCAAAAATGGAGGATCCCTTTAATGTGTTATTATAAATATTTATGCCTAAAGGAGTTCTTTATGTTTAGCATTTTCCAGTGTATTTTATTTGGCCAGAGTAGATGTTATACTATCCTTGAATAGAATGACATGATGTTATTTGGGATAATCTCTTTTTCATAGTGTAGAATTTCTTTTGCTTCAGAAATTTCCAGGGAGAAACAGCCAGAAACTTGGTAAAGTGGCATTAACGTTTCTAATGAATTCTGAGACTTAAAAAGTTTACAAACATAAAAATTCTGTAAATAAATATTTCTATGGGATTTTTGTTTTAAAAATTGTATTTAGACTTCCTTCACTTATTTTGGCTTTCTCCATTTAAAAACAGATGGAGAGTTTTTATTCTTTATTCTTAAGAGTTTGCTCATGACATTCACTATTTCTCATACATCATAGAGCACCTTGGGTCTTAATTATATAAAAAATACTTTTTTTTTTTTTAAAATACTTTAATAGGAATTCTGTTCAGAGAATCTTTCTTAAAACTTGTATAAAAGCCTAGTGTACTAAATTAGACATCCCGTAAGTCAACACTCTTTAGCAACTGTACGTGGTACAGGCTTTACTGCATGTACTCTGGTCTTTTTCTTAGCTCAGACTTCTTCCCAAAGAAATCAGCTACAAACTACATTTCCACAGTGATCAGCCACAAATTAAAATCCAGGCCTTGAGAGACTCGTTGTGCAGAAGATCCCTGGGCAGGGGTCTTCCCTGTGAGTAAGGAGGCTTTACAGACACACACTAGTCTCTGTGCTGCTTCTGATCACACTGGGCTCTGCTCCATCTAGATGAGTGTGCCTCAGCAGGTAGGAGGGTCACCTGGCTTTTCTGTGGTGTCCGAGCCTTTGCCTGTAGCTGACTGGTCAATGGTGAGCCAGTTACCTTCCATAGTGAGAATGGACTTTCGAGAAGACATCCAACTGCTAGACATACTGGGAAACTTCTAGGCGATCAAGGAGTATTCCTAGGGAAAGACCCTGTGTAATAAATATATTACCTATGAATGTGTTGCGGATGTACTCATTTTTTTCCTCTAGAGGAAGTTTAAAATGGATTCTGTAGGTGCCTGGGCTGGGTGAAATTTGGCAGTCAGTGGAGTTTGTTCGTTTTTTTATATCCTTTCCAGGGAACTTCTTTCTACCTGGAAACTGCCTATATTATTTTAGGGCAGTTTCTGAACAGTAAGGATGCTTTTCCCCCTCAGATAGCCAAGAAGGACAGATGTTCCCTTAAACAGTAGTCTGCTGCTGTTGCTAAGTCAGGTCAGTCGTGTCCAACTCTGTGTGACCCTATAGATGGCAGCCCACCAGGCTCCCGTCCCTGGGATTCTTCAGGCAAGAATACTGGAGTGGGCAGTTGTTGGTATTTAAGGGAACTATTTAATTCCCTTTCTTCTTTTATTTCTTTTATAAGTATTTTTATTAGAGTATAGTTGATTTACAATGTTGTGTTGGTTTCAGGTGTATAGCAAAATGAATGTTATACACATACATGTATTCACTCTCTTTTAGAGGCTCTTCTCATGTGGACTATTACAGAGTATGAGTAGAGTTCCCAGTGCTATACGGTAGGTCCTTATTTGTTGTAGTTTTTCAGTCGCCAGGTCATCTCTTTGTGACCCTGTGGACTGAGCATGCCAGGCCTCCTTGTCCCTCACCATCTCCAGGAATTTGCCCAAGTTCATGTCCTTTGAATCACTGATGCCATCCAACTAACTCATCATCCGTCACCCTCTTTCCTTCTGCTTTCAGTCTTTCCCAGGGTCAGGGTCTTTTCCAATGAGTTGGCTCTTCACATCAGGTGCCCAAAGTATTGGAGCTTCAGCTTCAGTCCTTCCATAGAATATTCAGTGTTGATTTCCTTTAGGATTGCCTGGTTTGATCTCCTTGGTGGCCAAGGGACTCTCAAGAATCTTCTCAAGCACAACAGTTTGAAAGCATCAATTCTTTGGTGCCCAGCTCTCACACCTGTACATGACTACTGGAAAGACCACAGCCTTCACTATATGGACCTTTGCTGGCAAAGTGATGTCTTTTCTGTTTAATAAACTGCCTAGGTTTTTCATAGTTTTCCTTCCAAGGAGCAGTTGTCTTCTAATTTCATGGCTGCAGTCACCATCTTCAGTGATTTTAGATCCCACGAAAAGAAAATCTGTCACTGCTTCCACTTTTCCCCCTCCTACTGGCCATGAAGTGATGAGGCTGGATGCCATGATCTTAGTTTTTTTTATTTTGAGTTTTAAGATGGCTTTTTCACTCTCTTCTTTCAATCTCATCAAGAGTTTCATTAGTTCCTCTTTGCTTTCTGCCATTAGAGTGGTTATCATCTGCATATCTGAGGTTGTTGAAATTTCTCCCAGCAATCTTGATTCCAGCTTGTAACACATCTAGCCTGGCATTTTGCATGATGTACTCTGCATAGAAGTTAAATAAGCAGAGTGACAATACACAGCCTTGACGTACTCCTTTCTCAATTTTGAACCAGTCCATTTTTCCATGCCAGGTTCTAACTGTTGGTTGTTGACCTGCATACAGGTTTCTGAGGAGACAGGTAAGATGGTCTGGTATTCACATCTCTTCAAGACTTTTTCACAGCTCGTTATGATCTCTGTGTGGTCCACTGGAGAAGGGAATGGCAAACCACTTCAGTATTCTTGGCTTGAGAACCCCATGAATAGTATGAAAAGGGGAAAAGATAGGACACTGAAAGATGAACTCCCCAGTTCTGTATGTGTCCAATATGCTACTGGAGATCCGTGGAGAAATAACTCCAGAAAAAATGAAGAGACAGAGCCAAAGCAGAAACAACACCCAGTTGTGGATGTGACTGGTGATGGAAGCAGGGTTCGGTGCTATAAAGAGCAGTATTTCATAGGATCCTGAAATGTCAGGTCCATGAATCAAGGCAAATTGGAAGTGGTCAAACAGGAGATGGCAAGAGTGAATATCGACATTTTAGGAATCAGCAAACTGATTAGGAATGGGTGAATTTAATTCAGATGACCATTATATCTACTGCTGTGGGCAGGAATCCCTTAGAAGAAATGGAGTAGCCACACAGTCAACAAGAGAGTCTGAAATGCGGTTCAGTTCAGTTCAGTTGCTCAGTCTTGTCTGACTCTTTGTGACTCCATGAACCGCAGCACGCCAGGCCTCCCTGTCCATCACCAACTTTCAGAGTCCACCCAAACCCATGTTCATTGAGTTGGTGATGCCATCCTACCATCTCATCCTCTGTTGTCCCCTTCTCCTCTTGCCCTCAATCTTTCCCAGCATCAGGGTCTTTTCCAATGAGTCAGCTCTTCTCATGAGGTGGCCAAATTATTGGAGCTTCAGCTTCAACATCAGTCCTTCCAATGAACACCCAGGACTGATCTCCTTTAGGATGGACTGGTTGGATCTCCTTGCAGTCCAGGGGACTCTCAAAAGTCTTCTCCAACACCACAGTTCAAAAGTATCAATTCTGGGAAAAAAAAAAAAAAAACCGAAGGGGGGGAGGGAAACCAAGGTGGGGGGGAAAGTATCAATTCTTTGGTGCTCAACTTTCTTTATAGTCCAACTCTCACATCCACACATGACCACTGGAAAAACCATAGCCTGGCCTAGATGGACCTTCAGTATGCTGTCTAGGTTGGTCATAACTTTCCTTCAAAAAAAGGAGTAAGTTTCTTTTAATTTCATGGCTGTAATCGCCATCTGCAGTGATTTTGGAGCCCAGAAAAATAAAGCCAGCCACTGTTTCCACTGTTTCCTCATCTATTTGCCATGAAGTGATGGGACCGGATGCCATGATCTTAGTTTTCTGAATGTTGAGCTTTAAGCCAACTTTTTCACTCTCCTCTTTCACTTTCATCAAGAGGCTCTTGGATGCAATCTCAAAAATGACAGAATGATCTCTGTTTGTTTCCAAGGCAAACCATTCAACATTATGGTTATCCAAGTCTATGCCCCGACTAGTAATGATGACGAAGCTGAAGATTAATGGTTCTATGAAGACCTACAAGACCTTCTAGAAGTAGCACACAAAAAATATGTTCTTTTCATTATAGGGGAGTGGAATGCAAAAGTAGGCAGTCAAGAAATACCTGGAGTAACAGGCAAATTTGGCCTTGGAGTACAGAATGAAGCAAGGCAAAGGCTAGTAGAGTTTTGCCAAGAGAACACACTGGTCATAACAAACATCCTCTTCCAATGACACAAGAGAAGACTCTACACATGGACACCACCAGATGGTCAATACTGAAATCAGACTGATTATATTCTTTGCAGCCAAAGATGGAGAAGCTCTATACAGTCAGCAAAAACAAGACTGGGAGCTGACTGTGGCTCAGATCATGAATTCCTATTGCCAAATTCAGACTGAAATTGAAGAAAGTAGGGGAAACCACTAGACCATTCAGGTATGACCTAAATCAAATCTCTTACAATTACACTGTGGAAATGACAAATAGATTCAAGGGCTTAGATCTGATAGACAGAGCGCTTGAAAAACTATGGACTTAGGTTCATGACATTGTACAGGAGGCAGTGATCAAGACCATCCCCAAGAAAAAGAAATGCAAAAAGGCAAAATGGTTGTCTGAGGAGGCCTTACAAATAGCTAAGAAAAGGAGAGAAGGAAAAGGCAAAGGAGAAAAGGAAAGATATATCCATTTGAATGCAGAGTTTCAAAGAATAGCGAAGAGAGATAAGAAAGCCTTCCTCAGTGATCAATGCAAAGAAATAGAGGAAAACAATAGAATGGGAAAGACTAGAGATCTCTTCAAGAAAATTAGAGATACCAAGGGAACATTTCATGCAAAGATGGGCACAATAAAGGACAGAACTGGTAGGCACCTAACAGAGGCAGAAGATGTTAAGAAGTGATGGCAAGAATAAACAGAACTATACAAAAAAGATCTTCACAGCCCAGATAATCACAATGGTGTGATCACTCACCTAGAGCCAGACATCCTGGAATGTGAAGTCAAGTGGGCCTTAGGAAGCATCACTATGAACAAAGTTATTGGAGGTGATCTAATTCCAGTTGAGCTATTTCAAATCCTAAAAGATGATGCTGTGAAAGTGCTGCACTCAGTATGCCAGCAAATCTGGAAAACTCAGCAGTGGCCACAGGACTGGAAAAAGTCAGTTTTCATTCCAATCCCAAAGAAAGGCAATGCCAAAGAATGCTCAAACTACCATACAGTTGCACTCTTCTCACACACTAGCAAAGTAACGCTCAAAATTCTCCAAGCCAGGCTTTAGCAGTACATAAACTGTGAAACTCTAGATGTTCAAGCTGGATTTAGAAAAGGCAGAAGAACCAGAGATCAAATTGCCACCATCCATTGGATCATCATAAAAGCAAGAGAGTTCCAGAAATAGATCTACTTCTGCTTTATTGACTATGCCAAAGCCTTTGACTGTGTGGATCAAAACAAACTATGGAAAATTCTTAAAGAGATGAGAATACTATACCATCTTACCTGCCTCCTGATAAATCTGTATGCAGGTCAAGAAGCAACAGTTAGAACTGTCTATGGAACAACAGACTGGTTCCAAGTCAGGAAAGGAGTACATCAAGGCTGTATATTGTCACTGTGCTTATTTAACTTATATGCAGAGTACATCATGAGAAACGCTGGGCTGGATGAAGCACAAGCTGGAATCAAGATTGCCAGGAGAAGTATCAATAACGACAGATACACAAATGACACCACACTTACAGCACAAAGCGAAGAAGAACTAAAGAGCCTTGATGAAAGTGAAAGAGGAGAATGAAAAAGTTGCCTTAAAAGTCAACATTCAGGAAACTAAGATCATGGCGTCTGGTCCTATCACTTCATGGCAAATAGATGGGGAAACAGTGAGAGACTTTATTTTCTTGGGCTCCAAAATCATTGCAGATGGTGACTGCAGCCATGAAATTAAAAGATGCTTGCTCCTTGGAAGAAAAGTTGTGATCAACCTAGACAGCATATTGAAAAGCAGAGAGATTACTTTGCCAACAAAGGTCCGTCTAGTCCAAACCATGGTTTTTCCCGTAGTCATGTATGAATGTGAGAGTTGGACTATAAAGAAAGCTGAGCCCCAAAGAATTGATGCTTTTGAACTGTGATGTCGGAGAAGAGTCTTGAGAGTTCCCTGGACAGCAAGGAGATCCAACCAGTCCATCCTAAAGGAAATCAGTCCTGAATATTCTTTGGAAGGACTGGTGTTGAAGCTGAAACTCCAATACTTTAGCCATCTGATGAGAAGAACTGACTCATCTGAGAAGACCCTGATTCTGGGAAAGATTGAAGGCAGGAGGAGAAGGGGATGACAGAGGATGAGATGGTTGGATAGCATCACCAGCTCGATGGAAATGAGTTTCAGTAAACTCCGGGAGTTGATGATGAACATTGAGGCCTGGCGTGCTGCAGTCTATGGGATTGCAGAGTCAGACAGTCGACTGAGCAACTGAACTGAACTTAGCACAGTCAAAGCCTTTAGCATAGTCAATGAAACAGAAGTAGAGTTTTTTTCTGGAATTCATTTGCTTTCTCTATGATCCAGCAACTGTTGGCAGTTTGATCTCCGGTTCCTCTGCTGTTTCTAGACCTAGCTTGTACATCTGGAAGTTCTTGTTTCACGTACTGTTGAAAGGTTGAAGGCATAACCTTTCTAGCATGAGAAGTGAGTGCAATTGTTCGATAGTTTGTACATTCTTTAGTTCTGCCCTTCTTGGGAATTGGGATGAAGGTTGACGTTTTCCAGTCCTGTGGCCACTGCTGGCTTTTTCACATTTGGTGACGTTGTAAGTGCCATCCTTAGTCGCTCAGTAGTGTCCGACTCTTTACGACCCTCTGGACTGTAGCCCAACCTCTGTGCATGGTGATTCTCCAGGCAAGAATACTAGAGTAGGTTGCCATGCTCACCTTCAGGGGGTCTTCTCAGCCTAGTGATTGAACCCAGATCTCCTGCATTGCAGGCAGACTCTTTACCGTCTGAGCCACCAGGGAAGCTCACTTTAATAGCATCATCGTTTAGGATTTTAAATAGCTCTGCTGGAACTCCATCGCCTCCACTAGCTTTATTCGCAGCAGTGCTTCCTAAGGCCCACTTGACTTCACACTCCAGCATGTCTGGCTCTAGGTGAGTGACCAAACCGGGTCATTAATATCTTTTTTGTACATTTCTTCTGTGTATTCTTGCTATCTCTTCTTGGTCTATTCTGCTTCTATTAGGTCTTTACCATTTTGTCCTTTATTGTGCCCATTTTTGCATGAAATGTTCCTTTGATATCTCCAGTTTTCTTGAAGAAATCTCTAATCTTTCCCCTTCTGTTACTTTCCCGTATTTCTTTGCACTGTTCATTGAAGAAGGCCTCCTTGGCTCTCCTTGGTATTCTCTGGAGTTCTACATTTTTGCATAAATCTTTCCCCTTTTCCCTTGCTTTTCACTTTTCTTCTTTCCTCAGCTATTTGTAAAGCCTCCTCAGACAACCACTTTGCCTTCTTGCATTTCTTTTTCTTTGAGATGGTTTTGGTCAGTGCCTCCTATACAATATTACAAACCTCTCTCTGTAGTTCTTCAGGCACTCTTTTATCAGATTTAATCCCTTGAATCTATTCATCACCTCCACTGTATAATCATAGGGGATTTTATTTATGTCATACCTGCCTGGCCTAGTTGTTTTCCCTGTTTTCTTTAGTTTAAGCCTGATTTGGATAGGAACTGATTATCTGAGCCACAGTCAGCTCCAGGTCTTGTTTTCGCTGACTGCATAGTGCTTCTCCATCTTTGATTGCAAAAAAATATAGTCCATCTGGTTTTTGTATTAACCATTTGGTGATGTCCATGTGTAGAATTGTCTCTTGTGTTGTTGTAAAAGGGTGTTTGTTATGACCAGTGCATTCTCTTCACAGAATTCTCTTGGCCTTTGCCCTGCTTCATTTTGTACTCCAAGGCTAAACTTGCCTGTTACTCCAGGTATCTCTTGATTTCCTACTTTTGCATTCTAATCACCTATGATGAAAAGGACATCATTTTTTTGGTGTTAATTCTAGGATGTCTTCTAGGTCTTCACAGAACTGACCAACTTCAGCTTCTTTGACATCAGTTGTTGAGGCATAGATTTGATTTATTGTGATTTGAATGGTTTGCCTTGGAAACAAACCGAAATCATTCTGGTTTTTTTTGAGGTTGCACCCAAGTACTGCATTTCGTATTCTTGATTTTTTTATTGTTGATTATAAGGGCTACTCCATTTATTCTATGTGATTCTTGACCACAGTAGTAGATACAGTGGTTATCTGAATTAAATTCACCCTTCATGGATCACTGCCTTGTCATGGTGAAGGAGCTTGCATAACTCAAGGAAGCTATGAGTCATGCCTTGTAGGGCCACCCAACATGATGGGTCATAGTGGACAGTTAGGAGAAAACATGGTCCACTGGAGGAGGGAATGGCAAACCACTCTAGTATTTTTGCTGCGAAAACCCCATTAACTGTGTAAAAAGGCAAAAAGATATGACACAAAAAGATGAGCCCCCCAGGTTGGAAGGTGCCCAATATGCTACTGGGAAAGAATGGAGGACAAGTACTAATAACTCTGGAAATACTGAAATGGCTTGGCCAAAGCAGAAATGACACTCAGTTGTGGATGTGTCTGGTGATGAAACTAAAATCCAACGCTGTAACGAACAGTATTGCGTAGGAACCTGGAATGTTAGGTCCATGAGTCAAGGTAAATTGGACATGGTCACACAGGAGATGGCAAAAGTAAACATCGACATATTAGGAATCAGTGAACTAAAATGGATGAGAATGGGTGAATTTAATTCAGATCCTTATTAGTTATCTATTTTTTATATAGTAGTGTATATAGGTCAATCTCAGTCTTCCAATTTATTTGTTTCATTTCTTAGAGACACCGGTTTCCTCTATATCCACATACAGCTGACCCTTGTTGACCCTTGAATAACGCAGGTTTAAACTGTATAGGTCCACTCATACGCAGAGGTTTTTTTTTTTTTTCCTTTACTAAATACACTCTACAGTGTTACATGGTCTGAGTTTGGCTGAATCTGTTGATAGAGAACCTTGGATACATGGGCCACACTATTAAGTTACAAACAGATATTCGCCTCCACGTAGGGTCAACACCCCTACACCCTGCATTGTTTAGGAGTCAACAGTATAAATTTTTAACTTGTATACTAGAAGAACAATTAATTTTGCCTGACTTTTATTTCTTTTCCATACTTCAGTTACATAGGCTATTGGAGAAATTAATTATGAGCCAACTTTTACTTGGAAGAGAGGACTTCACTTATGCTCCATGAATCACTTTCTCTGGGGCACTGAGCAAGCTGAGAAGTTTCTCTGAGTTGACTTTGTGTTCAATAACATATCTGAGTTTATATGAACAAGTGATAAGGGATCCCTTTTTGCTTTTTTGCAGTGGGATCTAAAACTTCCATTTATTTTAGTATACAATAATATATCTTCTCTAGCATACTATTATTTGTCTCTTGAGGGGAAGAATAGATAAAAATTAATCAGTTTGCTGTTACTGATACATTCCTAACCTGTTTCTTTAGATTCTTTTTTATTCAGAAATTCTAGTTCTAGATGCACTCTTGAAATAATCAGTTTGCAAACAGGATGTTTGTGTAGTCTGTGAAAGCTGTTTTCCTCACTTCTGTACTCCTCTGAGATTATCATATTTGGCCTTATACTATTCCCAAATTTTGTCTTCAAATTTAGTTTATATTTGTTGCTTATACAAGAGGAGGAGAACCAATTAATTTGGAATTAGAAGGAAACTTAACTCCTGTTCCTTTGCAGTGCTAGAATTTCCTTTACATCATGTCTGTAAATGTACGTACCAGATTCTCCTTGAACATGTCAGAAGACTGAGAACTCCACTGTCTCAGGGCATTTCTTTTGAATTTTGAGCTGTTGCCACAAAGATCTTTACCTTTAGACAAAATCTGCCTGTCTCTACCTTCCATTCAGTATTTCTTGTTTTAGCCTCTGGAACTGCCTAGAATAGGTGATCCTTTTTATTTAGGGGCTTCTAATTAATGCTGCTTTTTATTTGACCTGTACATTTCTGATTTTTTAAAGAAAAATATGAATTTTTCAATTAGAAATGATATGTTGATTTTTAAGAGAAAGAGAATGTTTTCTTGAACTGTCTGGAGGCTGTGTTTCTAATGCTTATTTTTCTCTCCCTCTGCTGCCCAGGTTTTTTCTCTGTAGGGAAACCTTCCTAGTATGCTATTACTCTGAACCTTACCCAACAGAGAAAAACAGTAACTCTTCAAAGGCTCACTGGTTCCTCTAATCAAAGACACAACTTTTCTCTTGGATTCAGTTGACTGTTTGTTTTTGTTTTTTATTTTTTTTGAAACTTGAGAAGTTAAGTTTATTTATATAGTTATATGATGTGTAAAAATAACCCCAAACATTTAAATAACTCATATTAAAGAATTTTTCTTTATGCATCAAATGGCAACTAAATTATCCAAGTACTTTGAATCATCCTGCTATTCATTTTGTCTATGCTAAAATTCATAAAAGTCTGTGGTTGAAAGCTATGGAGAGGGGAGGTGAGACTTTAATACCTGCTACCAGGTTCACCACTGACCTTCCTGGGTGTTTTGATTCTGCTTGTTATTTTTAAAAATTGAGACAAAACATTTTATATAGTTGGGGATCTTTATTTGCAGGCAGCAGAAATAACCTCTGAGCAACTTAGACAAGAAAAAAGGAAACGAGGAGAAATCTGAGGAGCCAGGTCTAAGGAAAGGCAGGATTCAGAAGCGCCCCTGGGACCTTGTCCTTAGGAGTGTTCTTGCTGAAAGCATTCTCTCCCAATTTTGGTGGCAGTTCTCCAGTTGGCTTGACAGACTTTCTGCCGGATATCTTTTGCAGTTTAGAACTTCTGTTTTCAAGTCTGTTGGAAGTTGCCTTTGTTTTCTCCCACAAATATACTGATTTAATTAATTCTTGAAGCCTGTAGTGTTTTTTTTCTGATAATACTTTTGGTTTTGTTGTACCTTTCCAGGTTGGGGAGTGATGGTTAGTTTTTCCTATTTCCTACTTACTCTGTCTTTTTTTTTTTTTTTTTACAAGGAGCGTTAAAGAGATTAAAAAGTTATACCACTGCAATCAATGTAAGCATTTAAAGCTATAAATGTTCCTTTTAGTATTACTTTAGATTACATTTTGAGTTTTTTTTTAAATTATGTAATCTATTTTCTAATTTTCATGACAATTCTTCTTTGTTGAATTATATAGAGGTAAGCTTTTAAATTTCCATAAATATGAGATTTTACTGGCTTGATTTTTGATGCTGATTTCTAATCTAATTCTTTTATTGTTGGAGATAGTTTTATATATATATATATATGTATATATATATATATTATTGATTCTTTGTAATTTTTGAGATTTGCTCTGTGGCCTAGTACGTGGGCGTATGTTGTAAAAGGCCAGTGAGTGCCTGAGGAGAGTGTGTGAATACACATGCATATAAAAGGTGCAAGGTTCTGTGTGTTACATGAAATCAAATAAATTGTAGAG
Source organism: Cervus canadensis (assembly GCF_019320065.1). Taxonomy (NCBI): domain Eukaryota; kingdom Metazoa; phylum Chordata; class Mammalia; order Artiodactyla; family Cervidae; genus Cervus; species Cervus canadensis. Next base: position 48,049,812 of record NC_057398.1, on the reverse strand, counting down.
CTCCTCCTTCTTTATCTGCTTGATCTATGACTTCCTGAAAAAGACTTGTTATAGTGATAACTGTTATGGTGATATACTGGTATGGTACTTAGTATATTCCAGGTACTATTTTAAAGGCTTTACTTGTATTAATTTATTATGTATTCCTCATTTTTATCTTAGATCTATTACTTTTACTTTACGTATTTTTAGACTGGGTACACTTTTTGCTGGGTACTATTACCTGGTGGTTGGAATCTCTTAATCTTTGTGTATTGACTTATTCATCTCTAGTAATACTTTTAACCTTAACGTCTTTTTTTTTTCTGATACTGATATAGTAACACAGGCTTTTTTCTATTAGTATTAATTAAATTTTAATATTAATGTTACTATTTGCCCATCATATTCTTCTCATCCCAAATTTGTGTGTTCTTTTATTTGAAGCGTGTCTCATCAATTGCCCATGGGTGGATTTTGCTTTGATCCAGTTTTGTCTAATAGTGGTAGTGGAGTATGGTCATTAAAAACAAGGACTTTAAGGCCATATTGTTTGGATTTGGGTTGTTGTTTGGGATGTTGATATCTGACAGCTGTAAATCTACACTTGGGGGAAGGAGGTGTTTGACTTTGCTTTATTTAGACCTTTAACCTCTCCCAGTATTATATGCTCCTATCTGTGTTCTCCTGTGAGTGAGGTACCTGATATATTCATGTTTTGATTCTCTGTGGTTTTTGTTCTTAACCTTTCAGTGTCACCTGCCGCATCGCACTTTATGGTGTGTTTCCTTAGTCATCTACTTCTTATCTCTTGAAAATGTGTTGAAGTATCTCTTAAATGAGCATAATAAAACTGTTTGCTTACAGAATTGTCTGAAGTGAGTCAATAGATACAAAGAAGTTTGAACCATACCTGGCACATCAGAAGTGCTTAGAAAGATTTCTTCTTATTTCATTACTGATATTAGTATTATAGTTTGACTTTTAATGCTCTTGGCCACCTTGAAAGTATCTATAGTCCTGTCTGTTATTTATCACTGTGAATTGCATCATCAGATTTATTGGTTTTATTTTATAATGTGGGCTTCCCTGGTGGCTTAGGGGTAAAGAATCTGCCGTCAGTGCAGGAGCTGCAGGAGGCAGGGGTTTGATCCTGGGTTGGGAAGATCCTCTGGAGAAGGAAATGGCAACCCATCCCAGTATTCTTGCCTGAAGAATCCCATGGGCAGAGGAGCTTGGCAGGCTACAGTCCATAGGGCTGTGAAGAGTCAGACACGACTGAAGTGACTTAGCATGCACACACAGTCCTGTCTATTATTTGTCAGTATGAGTCTCATCATCAAATTTATTGTTTCATTTTATAATAAAGTATTTCTTTGTTTTGACTTTTTTCTTCCTCAGGCGACCTAGGGGGACATAACTTTGGTGTATCTCAATTTAGCATGTTGAAAGTAGTAATTGAATTTAATGGAAATTAAAAATCATTTCCTAGAAAGAGTACATTACAACTAACCTACATGATAAATTAAAACTTGGACAGTTTTTATATTTGAAAGGCATAGGATACTTTGAGTTAGTTGATAGACTGGATTCTGAATTTTGTATGCAGAGATTAAAAACTCTATTAAAGTGATTTTTTTGCCTAAGTGGGAATCTCTGTATTTTCATTAAATTTATGTTAAAAAGAACATTAGTGGTGGAGATTGTTAGACAACAATGTGAATGTTCTTAATGCCACTAAAACTATGCACTGGGGAATATGTGTAAATCTATGGCTGATTCATATCAATGTATGACAAAACCCACTGAAATTTTTGAAGTAATTAGCCTCCAACTAATAAAAAAAAAATAATAATAAATACAAAAAAAAAACCAAAAAAAAAAGAAAAATAGTTAAAGTGGCACATTTTATGTTGCATATATTTTACCACAATTTTTAAAAAAGAACACTAGTTTTTTTAAAAAAGTCACTAGTCTCACACTGAAAGAAGAAGTTCACCACTGTGAAAATCTAAGTCTCATGGACTATACAGATGGAGTGAGTGGAACATCTTGGTGTCAGCATGATGACTACATTTTCTTTCTTTCCTCAGCCATATATGATTCTCATTCACTTCCTAATGTGAACTTTATTTTTTAACTTTAGTTTTATTCTTTAACAGGAAGGAAAAGCTGATGCGATGCTCTCAATGCCGAATCGCCAAATACTGTAGTGCTAAGTGTCAGGTAAGAATTCTGCTGTATATAAGTTCTCTACTCTTAAATTTGTTCTCCGTTAATGCCTGTTGAACTGTTTCTTCATAAGCTTTTATTTCTTGTAACGTTGTTTTCTTTCAACTTAAAAATCATATATGTATATGCAAAAATTATATATATAATATATAAACTCTATATAGTATATAAATATATACATGTATATGTGTGTATATATATGTGTCTGACTCTTTGTGACCTTGTGAACTGTAGCCCACCAGGATCCTTTGTCCATGGAATTTTCCAGGCAAGAATACTGGAGCAGGTTGCCATGTCTTTCTCCCAACCCAGGGATCTTCCCTGGATCTTTCTGATGCAGGGATCAAACCTGCATCTCCTGCGTTGGCAGGAAGGTGCTTTACCAGCTGAGCCATCTGGGAAGCTCGTATGTCACTGAAGAAAAGTTAAATGTTCACTCCTCTCCATCTTCTTGTCTTCTTGACCTTAATCCCATTTACCAGAGCTAACCGCTGTTAAGTTTCTTGTGTAACTTTGAAGCATTTTTTGTGCAAACACAGTCATGTATCTTTATCTTTTGTTTTAAAAAGCAGATACAGGTTATTCTGGCACAGATTCTTGTATACTTTGATTTGTCTTTTCATTGAATAATCTATCTAGAACAACTTTTGTTATCATTTTGTTTACTCTATTACATGGATGTACCACAATCATAATTTCCCCACTAATGAATGTATGATTTTTTCCCCAATATTTGGTATTGCCGGGAGTATACCAATAAACATCCTTTTGTGCACATTTTTGCACACTTGTGCAAATTAATTGTAGGACAGAGTCTTCCACATTATATTGATTAGTAAAAGGATATATATAGTTTGTATTTTTAAAGATAATGCCTAGTGCCTTTAATTTGCAACAACTGACAGTCTGTGAGAGTACTGCTGTTCACATCTTTGAAATTCTTTAAAGGATGTATAATTAACATTCAACACGACCTTTTCTTCTAACCTTATGATTAATCACTTAATAAGAAATGTAATTATGCTCTAATGAATTGTGTCATAATAAAAAGTCTTAATTGGAGGTTTTGTGTTTGTGTCACTTGTCACCCACCTTCCATCCATACATTTTGCTTCTTATTTTGGTGTGTGCGTGTATGTGTATGTGTACATGCATACATGTACACACATGCATACATACACACACACATGTGAAAATTCCTCTTTTCCTCCTTTTAAATCTAGGCTGTGCTTATCTGAAGGATTTTTGCTATATCACTTTTTACTTTGAAAGTAATTTCTCCAGACTACAAATAGAGTATGTTCTAAATGGAAAAGAAACTGAAACATAAAAAAATTAGAGGACCCATTTTAATAATATTCTGCCGTCAGTCCAATTAAATTATCTCAGAGGAAACACTTAATCTCTCTGGGCCTTAGTTTCCTGTTTTGTACTACTAGTAAGAGCTCATAGTATTAGACATCTACTATATGCCTTGCCCTATTGTATTCTATTTATTCTTAACAAGAATCTTCAAAGGACTAACTATTATTATTATGCTTATTTTACTATTAAGGAAACTGAGGTGTAGAATAGCAAGCAGCCTGCCAGACATTCTATAGTTTGTAGGCTCTGCAGTTTGTTAAATGAATCCAGGTAGTCAGAATCCAAACTCTTAACGTCTCTTCTAACCCTAAATTTCATTCTTGCTCTAACATTCTGATTAGCTGTAGCTTTCCATTTTCTATTGTAATCTCCTTTTTATCCCTGACCTTTATTTTATTTTTAATAAGGATGTACATCCTTATGAGTACATCCCCAAGGAATGCAAACAAAAAAAAAAAATACAAGAAATAGGTTAGAAATAACATTTTCCTAATAAAAATAAGGAACATGAAAATCAATTGAATGTGCTATACCTCATTTTGTAAACCAAAAATTCTATCAGAATTTTAAAGATGCCAGAGTTGTATAAGATCATGAGCAATAATAGCAACAAAAAGCAAAATATGAAAACAAACCCACCCCTTTTCTGCAAGATAAATTGTAGAAAGACTGTCCATGGTGATGGTTTAGATATTTTATTCACGTGAAACTGAGCTGCATGTTTCAGGGAACTTCAAGTTAAGAAGACTCCATATAGAACAAATGAATTATCCTGTTACTTGATACAGATTTTCTCGATAAGCTTCCTTTGTGTTCTCAATGACCTGAACATTTACTTTTATTTTCCCTTGTTTTTATGAATGTTTTCCCCAGTGCTACACCCTCCTTTTATAGTACACTCGAGAAACAAAAAAGCAAAACCCATTATCTGATTAGAATGAGTAGAGGCAGTCTGGTGGGTAGGTTTGTCATTTTGATTCATTACAGTGCGTGTATTTTTACCACATATATTAGCTGTTTACTGTAGCATTAATAATAATGTCATCGTCAGATACTGTAGAAGGTAATGGGAAAATAGCTAGTAAGATGAAAGATACCATCTATAACACAGTTAGTGCATATGTTTGTGTGTGAGGGGTGGGGGACGGAGTGTGTGCCCAAAGCTGGTGTGGGAGTCAGAGGATGGCCGGAACATATGCATTTAAACTGCTCTGTTAAACTCACCCTTAAGGTACAGCATTAAACACTGTAATTATTGTGGATACCTACAAAGGAGCACAAAATTAAACTGACAAACTGAACTATGAACTGTAATGAACAAGAGCACTTGGAATGGAAATTGATAGAGAAGATGTGAATTCATAACATAAAATCTATAATACGTTTACCCGGGGGGGACATGACTTTTGTTCACCAGCTTAGCATTTGAGGTGTGGGGCCATTGCATCAGTGAGTTGTCCACAGGAGGCCGAGGTGTTACTGGGTGTAATGTCCCCTGAGTCCATAAGAAATATATCAGTGGCATCAGTTTTCACACCTCATTTTTAAACATAAGTGAAACCAGGATGCATTTGCATTATAAAAGTTAACATACTATAGATTAATACAGAGTAAAAAGTCTTCCTCCAGTGTTCTTCCCCCATTCCTACTTCTGTTTTTCAGAGGTAATCTCTTTGTTTTGTGAGTGGAGAATATACGCTAAAACTGTTAGTATGTGTTTCATACATAGTATACACATATGTACATATTTACTGCTATGCACAAAAATGTTTATATTCTTCTGTGTAGACTCTGTTATGGGGTGTCAGATATTGTAATAGATGGGTTGTGGCTTATATATGGGATCCAGTTTTATATTTATATTGGTGTAATCAGAATATCACTGATGGTTATGAGTCAAAGAGGAGGAGCAGGCTAAGTTTTCTTACAAAAATTCTCAAAATTTGTAATATTGATAGCAAATAAACCAGTTTCAGACAGGTTCACCAATTATTACTTCATCTCTGATAGATTTAATTTGATTCACAATATGTACATTTCTAATTGAATTAAGTGCCGAGCAAAATAAGCAGCTAGGCACCACATCAAAGCAGTTTATCTACTTTTTAAAAGTACTATATTAGCAGGAAGAGGCTCTATTTTATGTTGGTAATTATAGAGCTCTTTAAAAATGTGAATTATATTTTTGAGTTTGCATTTGATGTTTAGTTGTGGAATGATTTGATTCATTTTTGATGAATCCCACATTAGTGAGCACTTAGCAGGGTGATTTAATGAGTTGTCAAACCCAAAATGATGGTAATGAAGAAAGCCAGACTGGGCTTCAGGCTGCTAGGATATACACTGGGTGCTCTGTAGAGAAGTTGGCTTCATGTCTAATTGTGAACAAAAAGGGAATACTGTATCAAGGTTAAAATTATTTGATCGTGTTTAACTTCAGATTTCTACAGCATTCTGCAGGCTTGAGCTTTTCTCATCTCACTTTATGTTTGCCCGTGGAATGATCCCCTCTACTCCCGTGGCTTCAACTGGCATCTGTGTGTTAATTTTTCTCAGGACTCCATCTCCAGCCTCTTCCTTTCTCCAAGCACCAGACCCACATCTCACGGGAACCTCACTTGGTGTCTCAAGTCTTGTGTATCTATACCTGAGTGCATTATCTTCCCCCAAACCTGCTTTACTCTGTGGTTTTGAACATTAGTAAATAATCTCACCAACCACTTAGCAGTCCCAGGTGCCATGGTGTCATCATCTCTGATTTACATTCTTCTTGACCCCACATCCCATTCACTACCATGTTCTGCTAATTCTACCACCTGAAGGTCTGCATTGGCTCACTTCTCTCTAGCTTCTCTACAACTACCCTTGTGCACGTTACCATGATCTCTTTTCCAAGGTTAGCTGCAGTCTTTAATCTCTTGCCAGCTTCTATTTTCTACACAGGAACCAGAGTGATTATTTTTTTCTAGGGAAAGTGTTAGTTGCTCAGTTGTGTCTTTGCGAAGTGGACTCTTCATGACCTCATGGACTGCAGCCTGCCAGGCTCCTCTGTCCATGGAATTCTCCAGGCGAGAGTATTGGAGTGGGTAGCCAATCCGTTCTCCAGGGGATCTTCCCAACCAAGGGATCAAACCTGGGACTCCTGCATTGCAAGCAGATTCTTTACTCTCTGAGTCACCAGGGAAACGCCAGCATAATCTCTCACTCGCCAGTTTTAGACCCTGGCCCTCCTTTTCCTCAGGATGAAATTCAAACTTGCAGACTTTACTGTGTTTTTACTTCAGGACCTTTGGCTGTTTAAGTTCCTGGACCTAGACCAGAAGTCTCCCCCTAGCTACTGAATTTCTATTTATCCTTTAGAACTTGGATTAAGTGTCACTCCCTTCTTTTCCTAACCCCCTGAAACTAGTTTGTATTCTGCAGATGTAGTATAATTTGTTGAGTGAATGAATGAATGAATGAATGAATACCTTTCATTAGTGATAATTGTTGAATTAGATTTTAAAAATTACAGCATCTCTAAATAATGTCTGTAGTAATATTTCTTTTTAATGGAAATATAAATAACATTTAATGCTGTGTTAATTTTAGATGTACAACATAATGATTTGATAAGTGTATATTTGATAGATCATCAGGATAAGTTTAGTTAACATCCATTACCACATGTAATTATAATGTTTTTTATTGGGATGAGAACATTTAAGATCTATTCTTTTATCACTTTCAGATATACAATACAGTGTTGTTAACTATAGTCACCATCCTGTACGTTACATCCCAGGGATTATTTAATTCTTATAAATTGGAAATTTGTATCACTTGACCATCTTTACCTCCTCCCTGGTCTCCTGCCTCTGGTAAATACCTACCTGTCTGTTCTCTGTATCTATTAGTTTTTTGTTTTTTTTTTTCTGACTCCATGTACAAGTGAGACATAGTAATATTTTTTGATTCACCAGTGTAGGTATTAACTATTAACTTCCTGCTCTGTTGGACAGGGAATGTAGCTTACCTATGTTGGCATCTCCTTCCTGTCTCTCTTCTTATATAGCTATGTCAGGATCCTCCATTCTTCCAGAGTTTATCCAACAGATATTTATTGAGTACCTGCTAGCTAGTCACTGTTCTAAATTGGGATTAAGGTGGTGGGCAGTTAGCAATGACCAAGTAAACAAGGCCCTGGCTTTTATAAAGTTTATAGGAGTGAGGAGGCAGTCACAAATGCCATGATTGTATTAATATAAGTGAGTATGATTTGGCCGAGTATTAACTTGCCATTACATGGGTGGTTACAGAGGGACTTCCTGTAGAGGTGACATCTGGCCTGGAATCTAAAAGTACCTAGTTTTGGAAATGTCTGGGAACAGATTTTTTTTTTAATTAATTAATTTATTTTAATTGGAGGCTAATTACTTTACACTATTGTAGTGGTTTTTGCCATACATTGACATCAATTAGCCATGAACAGATTTTTTTTAAGTGAAAGGAACTGTGAATGTAAAGGCTTTGAAGTAGGAAAAAACTTGTCATTTTAGAGGAATGAAAAGAAGCTGAATGTAAACAGATTGATGAATTCATATGAAAAAATGAAAATGATATTTTATACATATATAAAAATAACCTTCCAACCCCTATTACAAAGGATTTTCAACACCAAGAGTGAACCCTAGTGTACACTGTGGGCTTTGGGTAATAATGTTGTGTCAACATAAGTTCATCAGTTTTAACACATGCGCCACTGTGCTGGGGATGTTGGTAACAGAGGAGGCTATATGTGCGTAGGGGCAGAGGATACATGGGAACTTTATGTACTTCCCTCTCAATTTGCTGTGAACTTATAACTGCTTTAAAAATTAAGATCTTAAAAAAATTAATTGTATGGAAAAAAAAGCAGTTGCAGTTGAGACCAATGAGTTAAGACTTGAAGGACTTGATCACTCATTCATCTATTAATTTACTCAGCAAATAGTAGTGCTGATGCCAGGACTTTTCTTGACTCTGACACAGTATTTTTTTTTTTTTTGCCACTTTATTTATTTTTAATTGAAAGATAATTGCTTTACAGAATTTTGTTTTCTGTCAAACATCAGCCATAGGTGTACCCATGTCCCCTCCCTCCAGAATCTCCCTCCCATCTCCCTGACACAGTATTATTGAACAAGACACAGAAAATCCTTGCCTTTATGGAGCTTTCATTTTCCTTATGAGACAGATATATAATATTGTCTTATTTTTATGCCTAAAATAAAGGGGGTAAAAGAAAATGATGGGGATTAGGAGTCTATTTTTATATATGTATGTGTGTATGTATATACATATACACATATATACATATACCTATCTATATTTATCTTCTCTCTATATATCTCATACATAACACTGAGAAAGAGATATATCCATATCCATGTCTATAGGGATATAAATATTTCTCTGTCTAAGACCTCTCAGGAGGTGGCATTTGAGTGGAGACCTAAAAGAAGTAATCAAGACATGTGAATATTGGAGAAAGAAATTTCAGGTTGGATGTACATCAAATGTAAAAGCAGGAATGAATATGGTGTGTTCAGTGACGGAAAGGAAGGCCAATCTGGTGAACCAGAATGAACAACAAAGAGAGTTATAGAGATAAGATTAGAGAGAGGGGAGGAGTCAGGTTATGAGGCAGTTGTTTTCTATGGCTAAAAATAAACATTCTGTTTTCTGTGTGATGGGCTGCTACTATAAGGTTCTGAGAAGGGAATGGGGATTAGTAGTATGGTCTGATTGAAATTTTAAAGAAATTTTTCTGGCTGCTGTGGGAACAGGTTATAGGAGGCAAGGGTAGAGACAGAGAAACCAGTTAGAGGTTTCTCTATTTGATTATAGTAGTCTGGTTGCTATATGATGGTGGATAGGACTAGAGTAGTAACAGCAAAGAGAACTGGTTAGATTTGAGATATCTTTTGAAGGAAGAGCTGACTGAGTTTGCTCATGGATGCTCATTCATTCATACATTCATTCAAGTTGAGAACTCAGCTTGTGTCAGGCATTGGTCTAGTCAAGAGCTCTGATGGCTTGGATTAGAGGGGTAGCAGTAGAGGTGGTAAGAAATTATTGAATTTGAGACATATTTTGCAGGTGTAGCTAAAAGAGTTTGTTGATAGATTAGATGTAAGAGGTTAGACAAAAAGAACAATCAGATATACAACTTTTAAGTTTCTGGCTGGAGTAACTTTGGGTGAATGGTGGTGCTAATTAGTGACTTACAGAAATCTTAGTGAAAAGCAGGTTCCAAGAGGAGAATTATAATATACAAATGTTTAGTCTGTACCCATTAAACATCTGCTTGGAGGTATTGAATAGGCAACTGGATATTCTTGCTCAGATTGTGGGGGGATTAGACTGTGTGAAAAAAAAGTAGGGGAATTGATCATGGGGATCAGAAAGAGAAGAATCAAGAGTGATTCCTTGGCTTTTGGCTTTAAAAACTGGGTAGATGATTCTCTTTACTGACATGAGGAAGCAAGTGTAACAGACCCAGTTTTAGGTAGAAAAAAAAAATCTGCTTTTGCTGTTAGAATTGTGATAACTATTATATGTCTATTAGGTTAAATTTCTTTTTCTCGTGTTTGTAACTTTAAACATTGTGTGCAAGCCTCCATCTATATTTTATCAATTCTAAATAGTATCTCTTGATTCCTACTTTAAAAGTGAAGATATTAGTATTCCCACTCTTTCCTCTTCTCTATCACTCCATTTTCCATAGTTTGCTAGTTGTACCTTTACTCTTATGTTGTCAAGGTTAATGATAATTGCATGCTGTTCTAGAACACAAAATTTAAATTTAAGTATTTTAATTTTAAAAATTCAAAATCAGTAAAAAGTTACAAATAAGTGATTTCAAAATATCACTTTCTAGATTCAGATTCAGTGCAATCCTACTCAAAGTCCCAAAGATTGATAGTTGATTAAAATTTATGTGATAAAGTAAAGGACTTAAACTGAGTCGTTTATTAAAAGGAGAGCAAAGTTTCAGGGTGTAGAGCCCTTGATTTAAACACTTATGCTAAAGCTGCGGTAATGAAGACAGTGGTTTTAGGATAGACATACGGTGCAATGAACAGAATGGAGAGTTCAGGAAGAGGCCTTGTTCTGTGTTCTTTCTGTGATAGGTAGTTGTGGCTGCAAGAGGGGACTCGGAGAAGCTCAGGAAAAACAGTTTATTATACTCATATATCTAGAAACAGGCGCATGAATTGCCACATGGCATCACATGGGGGGAGCCTCAGAATGGTCAGGAGGCAGAAAGGAGAAGAGAGGGGGAATTAGAGGCTAGCGCTTTTATTAAGGTTTCCGCAGGAAAGGTGAGGAAGTGTAAGATAAACAGTTTCAGACTGGCTAATTTGAATAATTCCAGGGAGATTTGAGTTATAAGAGTGGTCTCTAGTTGCCTGGTACCTGACTCTGAATGTTAGAGCAGATGGAGAGGTAGGTCTGTGATTGGTTAGTTTGCATATCAAAGGCATGCTCCCTGCTGAGCCTTTTGCTGTCTATTCCTAGGTGGTACTAGTGATAAAGAACCTACCTGCCAATGCAAGAGACATAAGAGATGTGGGTTCGATCCCTGGAGCAGGAAGATCCCCTGGAGGAGGGCATGGCAACCCACTCCAGTATTCTTGCCTGGCAAATCCCATGGACAGAGGAACCTGGTGGGCTACAGTCCACAGCGTCACACATTGTTGGACACGACTGAGGTGACTTAGCACGCATGCACGAGAACTGGCTAGCTCTGGGATTGGTAGTCTCTCTCCAGCCAGAAAGGTTTTTAAGATGTCGGAACATCATAATGTATAGAACAATTTAAAAAACATAAATACAATCCCACACATATATAGCCACTTTATTTTCTACAGAGGTACCAAGGTAATTCAGTGTTGAAAGGATAGTCTTCTCTGTGTGTGTCTGTCTGATTTAAGTTTTTTAATCCTAATATTGAAAACAAGCTGAAATAAATGAATTCAAGCATTCATCAAAATGAAAACATACACCACATAAAGAATTAATCAGGAAGATGATCTTCAACAAATAGTGACAGATATGCATATGGAAAAGAATTGATATATATATATGTACAGCACTCTCCCCCCCCCCAAAGTCTCTTATAGATTACAGGCTTAAATGTAAAAGCCAAAGCTATAAAACTTATAGAAGAAAACTTAAGAGAAAATCTTTGAATTTTCTAGGTCAAGTTTCTCAGGCTGGACACAGAAAGCACTAACTATATAAGACATATGGATAAAGTGGACTAGATCAAAGTTGAAAATGAAAAGGCAAGCCACAAGCTGGGGAAAATGTTTGTAATTCATATATATCCAACCAAAGAGTTGTATCTATACTTTTTAAACAGTGCTTGCAATTCAATAGTAAGATCATCCGGAAATGTGGACAAAAGATTTGAATAGATGCTTCAGTGAGATATACAGAAAAAAGGCTCAATATCATTAGTCAGAGATATCATATCATAGATATGAAAATGAAAACCACAATGAGATTCCATTATATACCCACTAGAATGGCTGAAATGGTAAAGACCGACGATACCAAGTGCTAACAAGGAAGTGGAAGAGCTGGAACCTCATACTCCGCTGGTGGGAATGTGAGATGTTCTAACTGCTTTGGAAAAGTATGGTGTTTTCTAAAAGTGTTAAATGTATACTTACCAACTAACCTAGCATTCTACTCCTAGGTAGATGTGTGTGTATTTGTATTTGTGTGTGTACGTGTGTATACACATACATATACATGTAATTTACTGTTTCCCAACCATAAAGTACAACTGTTTATGCATGCAGCAACATGACTGAATCTCAGAAACACTTTACAGAGGCAGTAAAGCCACATGGAGAGTAGTAGTGTGTTCTAGAACAGGCATAATTAGTCTGTAATAATGGAGACCAGATCTTTGGTTGTTGGGGATGGAGGGCTTGAATGTGAAGGCCCACAAAGGAACTTTTGGGAGTAATAACATTCTATATCTTAATTTAGGTGTTGTTCACATCAAACTATACTCTTAGATGGGCACATTTTACTGTAATATAATTATATCTTAATCCATTCTTTAAAAAATATTGCTCACTCCACAACTATTAAGTAGTTGTGATCACTAATAAAGTGATCATAACCTTAAGCCACTCAAAGAATGAGACTGTTGTTTGAGGAAATCATTATAACGGGGTAAACATGAGGGAAGGAAGACCAAGCAGAAAGTGAAAGCAGTGATCTGGATCAGAGATACTTTTAGCATTGCATTCAACTCTACCACTTACTCAAAATCATGCCAGTAGTAAGGAGATGTTTTGGGATGCTCTTGTATAGAGATTTCTGGTTAGTACTTTCTTCTTCAGTCACTCCTTAATCCCATTCTCTGCCCCATACATTGTCTTCAATTCCAGATTCTTGTTGGAGTTCTGCTTGGCAGGAGTTGAAGATTTTGAAGGTAACTAACTCAAAAACTTACCTACCACTTTGAGGCAGCCTCATTTGCCCTGTTTCTTTAGCCTGTCCTCCTATTCTCACTTTCTGACTTACAGAAAAGAGATTAAACCCTTCATCCTCTGATGGCCCTCCTGGTTTACTTTGGGAGTTAAAAACTTGGTAGATTACTTGTTGTGGGGAGATAAAATGCATGTGCCTCTGCCATGTTCCACTAGAACTCAGCATTGACATTTCAATTAACCTACCATGGAGACTTCTTTCAAGGAAAATTGGAAGTGTGTAGAGAATTATTTATTTTGCCCTTCCAGATAAAATGTATCAATTGCATCATTCCACCTTGGTATGACTTCTCAGTAGATCAGAGGTTGGCAAACTTTTTTGGTGGAGGGCCAGATAATAAATATTTTTTATTTTTTTATCAATGATAAAAGATCTATGATTCTGTAATATCCATTCCTAACAAATATGTGAATTATGTCAAAAAGGCATGAAACCTCCTTGTGCATGCTTTGTGGATTGTAAGATTTCTGTCACAGCTCTTCAACTCTGATGTAGTATTATGAAAAGAGTGAGTGTAAGCTGTGAATGTGGCTGTTTCCATAAAACTTTCCAAAAATAGGTGTCAGAATGGATTTGACCTGAACCTTGTACTAGATGGTGATTGACTGACTTTGGGACACATGTTGTTATTTATTATGAGGTTCCTCAATTAGCCAGGAGACTGTAATCCCCATTTTCCTAAGGAGTAATTATTTATTTGTCAACTTCTTGTCCCGTGACCATCCTCTTGCCTTACTCTGTCTTTATATTTGGCCCTATCTGTCTAATTTGATTAAGGCTGTGGGAAGGCACTCTTGTTCTACATTTTATATAGCATCCAAAAAGCTTTTAAGGTGATAAGTCTAATGTCTATCACGAGGTCTCTAGCGTGCTCTAAGGAGATTTTATGCAAGATTTTAATCAATACCTGTCAGTCAACTGTAACTTGTTACACAGACTGCTTAGCTTTCCAGTTTTCTTTTCCCAGATTCCAGCTTTTCAGGTCTTCAGGCATGTGTCAACCTGCAGTTCATTAGTGTACTACATTTGAAGCATGAAGAGGATATTATTTATTTGCCATTAAGAGATCTGCAAGTGAATGGAATACTGTTGGGTCTTCTTTCTTTCCTGCAAGTCACATGGCAACTCAAATATCCTAAGTTTTGCTCATAGGAGACAAACTGTAGATGATTGTGCATATTAATGGTTATTAATTGTGGCTAATAGAGGTTATCAATCACAAATGAACTTGTTAAATAAGCTGGCTTAAAAGAATTCATTTTCTTTTTTCCACAGTTTAAGCCAGTTTCCTTCATCTTTAAATGATCCCAAATCTGAGGAAAATACCATTCCAAATTTTCCTAAGTCTCACATGAGGAGGTTTCAGGGGCTTTCGACATGGCACTAGTGATAAAGAACCCACCTGCCAATATAGGAGACGTAAGAGACATGGTTTTGGTCCCTGGGTTGGGAAGATCTCTTGGAGAAGGGCTTGGCAACCCACTCCAGTATTCTTGCCTGGAGAATCTCATGGACAGAGCAGCCTGGCTGGTATAGCTGTAGTCCATAGGGTTGCAAAGAGTCGACACAACTGAAGCTTATTTAGCATGCATGCACGAGGAGGTTTCATGCTTTTTTGACATAATTCACATATTTGTTAGAAATGGATATTACAGAATCATAGATTTTTTTTTTTTTTTTTTTTATCATTGAGAAGCTGCCTTAGAGATGGTTGAATCCAGTCTGGTTACAGAATAAATGTCTAGTGAGCCCTTAGTTGTAAATTAGATGTATTTTACCCAGGCTGGGCTCACTATATATTGACCCTTCCCACATGCTATCCCACAAAATAATAAGCTGCCCTAAAATGAGTATTTAATCCAACCAAAATTCAATGTTAAATAGTATTTAAATGGGTTATTAAGCTGTAGTGGCTTTGTGTCCAACTCAGGGATAAAAGCATTATGATAATAGTGTAAAGGTTATTTTGTGTAAGAAAGAAGAAATAAATGGATGTTTTCTTTCTGTCCTAACATTTCATCAGTCCTCTCCTTTCGTAATTAAGCAATCAAGACCATCTCAGACTGGTTAGAGCAAGAATTGTTAGGGATTTTCCTGATCTTTTTGGATGGCCTAAATTTAAAATAAACAGTGGTAAATATATAGTAAATTACATCTCCTAAGTGGTACTTATTTTAGAATAAATCATCAGATATCTATTGCACACCTCTTATATGCATGATACAGTCGTGTCCAACTCTTTATGACCCCATGGACTGTAGCCCTCCAGGCTGCTCTGTCCATGAATTTTCCCAGGCAAGAACACTGGAGTGGGTTGCCATTTCCTACTCCAGGGGATCTTCCTGACTCAGGGATCGAACTTGCATCTCTTGCATTTGCAGGCAGTTTCTTTACTACTAGTGCCACATGGGGAGCTCAAAAATAAAATAATAATATTTAAAAGTTGGTGAGTTTACTGAGTCTTTGTGTTACAAAAAATCTCTTTGGTGTTATAAAAGAACTTATTGAAGCATTTTTTTAATATTTGAAAATTAATCCATTTAAAGGATTATTGGAGTTACAACCAGGTTTTCCAAAATAAACAAACATTAAGAAGTTGTGTTTATTAATAGTGATTTTAATTTTTTCTTTTTCATATAAAAATGCTTCCCCCTGAATCACCATTAACAGATATAAGAAAGATAATTATGTTTGCTTCTATTTATAAATATAATGTATGATATTTGTAAAAGATAACAGTATTGGGAAACTATACAGGGGAGAACAAAATTGGCTTTTTGTTATAGGAAAAACTGGAAAATTAGTGCCAATTTTCTAATATTTTAACAAATCTACAGTGAGCATTCTTCAGCTTATTTATGTATATCATTTAAATTAGGGTTAGTCACATTATAATATTACTTCTATGCCAGCAAAATGCACATTAAAAATTCTGATGTTCTCTACTAAACCCTCATCAGAAGGATTAGGGAAACATAATTCTAATGACAAGTTAGAGAGCCCTCACTTGCCTACACCCTAGAAACTTTTGAATACAGTTATTTTCATTTATCTTTAGCAGACTAACGGGTCACCTATGATATTTTGTGTCTATTAGCATTTCTTTGATCACTGTTTTTTTTGTGTTTTTTGTTTATTGGCATTTCTTTTTTAGGCATAAATTATCTCTTCATGTCTTTCACTTTTCGCCCCCTAATTTTATGGAAATATTCACCCTTTTTTTTAGTTATTCTATAAGGCCTCCTTGTATTTTGGAGACATTTAACACTATCCACATATATAGTTTAGATTTTGTTTTTCTAGTTTGTTCTTTACTTTTCAACCATATTTGAGGTGTTAGGTTTTCTTGTTTCTGATATACAAGTTATTTATTTTTATGTTGGTTAGCATATACATCTTTTCATTTATCATTTCTAGGTTTTATGTCCAGCTTTAGAAACTCTTTTCCCACCTCATTATTATAAAAATGTTAATTCCTGTAAGGCAATAGTTTAATTATAAGTATAGAATAGTATTTTATAGTTTTAATCTATCTTGTGTATATAGTGACCTCCTTTTTAATTTAGCCTAGCTCAGTGGTTTTTCAACGTTGGCTGCACATGAAATCTGCCGCAGTGATTAAAAACAATTTAGACATCCAGTTCTATCTCAGCAGTACTGTGAGACACTGTGGGATGTGTCCCAGGCTGTGTATTAAAATATTTTCTTATGTGTGTGTTGAATGTGTAACTGTAGCATTGTTCTAGATCTTGGGTTTTCAGCTCTTTCAGGCCTAACTCCATCTTTCTAAGACAGTTATTTTATTGTCCTCTCTACTATCTTGAAATGAAATTTCTTAGGTAATGCAGTTTACCTAGTTACATATTTCAAAATTCAATATCAATATAAATGCCGTAACTAGAACATAAAGGAGAATGAACATTAAAATAACTTAAAATAATATATACTTTTGTGTGTAAGTGCTCAGGCATGACTAGACTAGAAGACATAATTAAGAAGTAATTAAGACATAATTAAGAAGTCATATACTTGTACCTGTACACAGTCACTGTGAAAAGGGAAGTTGCAAAATGCAGATCAGAAAATGTGTTTTATTTGTTAATACACATACCGAAACTGTTTTTGGCTTCAGTGATATGCTTTTGTGAAATATTGAATAATTGTAGCATTTAATTCTTAAATGCAATCTTACCTTAATTTCCCTAGAGAATTCAGTGCTATTAAAGCTATGTAAAAATGTTGTTGTATAAACAAAGGAGGTTTCCTTATAGGCTCAGATAATTATAAACAAGTTTGTCACCTTTCTAGAATGTCTGATCAGACATTTACAAGTCTTGTTGGATTTGGAACAATTCTTCATTGTATGGAACTGTCTTAAGCATGCAGTATGTCTAGCATTTCTGGCTCCTGAGCAGTAAGTACCCATGGTGCTCCCCAAGCATTGTGTGAAACAAAAATACCGTCAATAAAATGCCCATACAACTCCCAAGATTAGGATTACTCCCGCTGAAAACCACTGGGTTTAGTTCATCAGTTTATGTGCTGAGTCAATATAAATACTATAAAACATATGAAAATGTATATACTCTGAAGTTGTTTTTGAGTTATACACGTACTTATACATGGAATTGAGTCAAAGACATCTTAATTTCTTTTTTGCCCTATCTAAAATTCTTCTCTCCTTGCCTTTGTTTCTTAATTCAGTATTTTAATTTCCTTTGTCTTTCATGCTAATTTGTGCTTATTATACTTTATTGTTAATTTTCAACTATGAGAACAGAAAACATTACAGTTAGTGTTGTGAATAAAATCTTAATTGTACCCTGTATTTGTAGTAATAGAAGAAAATAGGAAAAAGTAGTTCAAGGGCTTATCAATGAGAAAGGGGTAGATATGTAATGTGTATGTGTCCTTATGTAATGTGTCCTTGAGGTCTCCATCTGATGACTCAGATGATAAAAAATCTGCCTGCAATATGGGAGACCTGGGTTCAATCCCTGGGTTGGGGAGATCTCCTGGCGAAGGGAATGGCTACCCACTCTAGTATTCCTGGCTGGAGAATCCCATGGACAGAGGAGCCTGGCGAGCTGCACTCCATGGTTAAAGTTTGTAGAGTGAAGATAATGCCTAATGTTTTTGTATGATTGTGAGTTTTTCTTCAAAGTCAAATGCAGTTGCTTAAAAGATTTCTTTTTAAACCTTTTCTGGTGGTTTGCTTCTATTAGTAAGCCTATGGTAAGCCTACAATTAATGTTTTAAAAACATGGTTTTTAGTATCATGGTTTCTAGTGGTATGATTACCTTCCATATTTATGTAGATCTGGTTTAAAATAAAAATAATGAACTTCTTTTTTGCTGAAGCAAGTGGGAAGATAAGTACGTTGTCCAATGTTTCTGAGCAGCGATCTAGGAATAGCCTTAAGAGATATATTGTCTACTTTCTAATTATCACTGAGAATAAAAACTCATTTTAATTATGTTAAAGAAATAAAGTCATTTTTGACAAGAACTTTCTAAAATTTAGAAGCTTCATTCTAAATAATGTCATCTAACAGATCTGTTGGTTTATTACCTGGGGTACATGTTATAGTTACTTTTCCCTGGTAAGCTTCCAAAAGGCTGAGCTGCTCAAAACTGGAGGTTTTAACATGAAAGTTATGGGTGATCTCTAATATTTAAGTGTCAATTAAAATCTGCTCTTAAGATTGTTTAATCCATTATCTCAGTCTTATTTTACTAGTTGCAGTTCTTTTCCAGCCAGACACTTTGAATACCAAATGAAAACTCTTGCACCAAAGCTATGGTTTTCTCCTCAATCAATAATAAAAAATATCCATGCTCTAGTCTCCTGTTAGTGAGAATGACTGTGAATTTGTCTGCTTACCCTTCCTCATTCAAAGACCAGCTGAAGGAAGGAAAGTGTATACGTATCTCTGAGTCAGTACACTCCAACCTGACTTCCCAAAGGATGGCAATAACAGTAACGGGAAACTCTGTATTAACTTATTTATATAAGTTTTGTAAATACAGAGCATTTTAGAACTTTTAGTAGGCTAAAAATGTTTTGAATCTCTAAGCATATTCTATAATATGAAATGTTTTTCGAACTTATTTGACAGTGTAACCATATTAATTTTAGGGATCTTACAGCACATTGGTACTTACTAATTGTTAGTCCAGGATTAGCCCCCTGAGCAACAGAAATCTTTTCTTTCACTGAGTTATATTCTATTGACATTAGAAGCAGTTCTGTGAAAGGCCATTGTGTTGTGAGCTATTGTCGAAGACATTGTCCAGCATACTTATTAGCATTCTTGGAAGAAATCCCTCCTGTGATTTAATACTTGGTAAATCTATGTGTTTTTCTCTTCTGTCAGATGAGAATTATGATTTCTTTTTGCCTTGCCTGTAAGGCAACTCATATAAATGTAGCGCACAAGCGCGATCATTACTTCTGTCTCCTGTTTAGCTTACTAAGAATTTATACTCTCTCTTTGTATATTTATGTAGCTTGGTAGTTAGATTCCAGCTCTTGAGCCTTACTTTCATCACCTTTAATATAAGGATAATATCTACCATTTGGATTATTGTGAAAATCACGAGAAATATTTTTTAATTGCTTAGCCATATGTCTAACACACTATAGAATGCTAAGTAATGCTAGAATACTTTTTTCCCCATAATTTTAACATTACATTTTGTTTCTAATTTTACAGTCTTATCTCCTACTCACCTCTCTTTGAAACACTCTTATTTGGAAATGAGTCAAGTATAAATGGGGCTTCCTAGGTTGCACAGTGGTAAAGAATTTACCAGCCAATGGAGGAGATGCAAGAGATGCAGGTCCCATCCCTGGGAAGATCCCCTGGAGTAGGAAATGGCAACCCGCTCCAGTTTTCTTGCCTGGAGAATCCCATGGACAGAGGAGCCTGGCGGGCTGTAGTTCACGGGGTCGCAAAAGGTGGAGCACGAACGAACGACTGAGCACACACACACAAAGTATAAATACTTAAAAAAAAAATCACATTAATAGCATTGCCATAGTGAATGAGAAGGAATGAAATGAGGCAATTGTGAGTAGAGTTGATAAAAGAAATGATGTACCCCTTGTAAACGATGTCTCCAAGGTTTGGTTTACCAGGAGAGAGTGGTAGACAAAACGTACCTTCACCCAGCATCCTGGCACAGGCAGTCTTTCTGAGCAAAATGCTGGCTTGAACTTGCATCTGAGTCACAGCTTCAGAGTAGCTGCATCTACTATTTTGGTTATGCTGCATGTTGTGCTATTAAGTGGAAAAGAGAGACCTCCTGTAGGGGGATTTCATAGGCCCAGCATCTGGGAAGCAGATTTATAATTTCTGAAAGAAGACAATGTGAGCATCAGGCATTTCAGAGATAGAACTTACAGCTCTCATTTGGAAAAGAAATATTAGATATTTGGTCTAGTGGTCTCCCTCTCACCAGGGTTAAATATTAGACACTCTGGATTGTATTTCCATATAGAAGCAATCCCATATAAAGGGAGTCATGGCATTTCAGACTCAAGGACAATGTCTGTCCATTTAGTCCTCTCCCTCCTAGTGTTTCGATATTGGTGACTGGCTCTGTGGTCTCTTCAGCCCCACCAGCACATGGCTAGGACTCTGGGCTAAGTGACTGTGTAATTTATCCTCCCAACCACACTTTTCAGAATGTTAATAATTAGGCCAGGACAACATAAATAAACCAAGACAGTTCTGAATAAGAATGGCCTTTGGTCATTTTAGCTAATAACTCCTTTCTATGTTATCTTAAAAAACAAAAGGATTTTCTATTTTTTTAAATTTTTGTTAGCCCTCCTGATATTTCTCTACTTACTATAGCAGCACAGAAATTCAGATAGCTATCTGTCCTGTTATGATTTTTTGAACCATGTGTTTTATTTTCTAATTTGGAGTGATGTTTTCTTTTTGTATTCAAAATCACTGTCTATTAAGGAATCCTATTTAATCACCTAAGAGACTATCTTATGAATTATTTAGAAAGACATAATCATTCTTTCTTTGGATGCTACCAGCCAGGTAATAACCACGGGGCAAATAAAGGATAAAGGTGAAATGGAAGCTTTTGATGTCCATGCTTGATAATTGCATACTAAATCCTGGATCAGTAATAGTATTAGAATATTGCTTTCCTTTTCTATTTGCAGTTATATTTAGGCTATTAAAATTAAGTTAATGTTGATGACTCTCAACATTCAAAACCCATATAAACGAAAGTTAAATTTTTATGTCTTATATGTCCTCCTCACTCTTGTCTTAACAGAAAAAAGCTTGGCAGGACCATAAGCGAGAATGCAAATGCCTTAAAAGCTGCAAACCCAGATACCCTCCTGACTCTGTCCGACTACTTGGCAGAGTTGTTTTCAAACTTGTGAGTATAAAACTTGCGAAATATGCTTGGGTTTTAACATAAGCACTTGCAATTGCATGTAGTATTCATATTTAAGGCTAAATTTAAATCTGTATTAAAGTAGAAGGTGGATTATTCCAGGGAGTGTCTTAAGACAAACTTGCTATTTTCTATTAATCCCAGCATTGGTGGCAGTGATGAAGTACATGGCCCCCCTTTTGAAGGCCCTGTGTGTGTTCTCCTGGGAATGGAGGCATAAGGTCCTATGTTTGGGGCATGAGATGTTAGTGATTCCTATTACATTGCCTTTATTGCTGTTCTACTGAGAACTAATGCACAAGGCAAGTATATCAATTTTTGGGTTGCTTCTTCAAGTGAGATTTTAATTAGATGATTGAAGGAAGAGTGTTTTGTTTTGTTTTGTTTTTTAAAGCTAACATCCATTGAAATTGTTTCTTCCATCTCTTTTCCTACTTTGCCTAAGTGGCTAGTGGATTCTATGAAATCACTCTGTGGTAATACCTTCCAGCTTTTATTTTTCCCAGGCTTTAGCATGTATCTCTTTATTGCAAGCTTCAGCTCTATTCTGTCCTGTTGTTTATTAACTTTTTTGGCAATAAAATTTTATAGGGGTTTTTAGGAATGTATAAGTGTATACCTAAAACCAGTGCAGTGTTTTATATCAGCTACATCAGTACTAAAAAATGAATTTAGAATACCAAATGGGTATTGTCTTTGGACTGATTATACAACATCTGTCACATATACTTACTGCTATTTTCAAATGTATATATTGTATTGAACTAAACTCAATAATACACAAATTTATTTCAAAGCTTTAGTAAATTGAAATCAACTTTATTATGCATTCCTTTAATTACCTTATATTAACAGTATAATAATATGATATTTGAGTCTGAACTTTGTCAACTTTATTAATATTGAAAAGATAGAGAACCACTGCTAGAGCAGAAATAGGTTGCTTCAGAATCACCCAAGGTACTAGTTCTCAATCTCCACCCCCAACCTACTGAGTCAGAATCTAATAGAAAGTAGTTATAATGATCGCTCCCGTCTATTGAGCACCTACTATTTCCAGGCCATGTGCTAATTGCTTTATATGTTAAACATATTTTATCCCACAACAACTCAGTGTTATACATTACTTCTTATGTGTGTTTCACATAAGGAAATTGATTCCTCTTGCCTCAAGGTTAAGTAACATGCCCAAGCTTGCACATTTTGTAATAAACTCTTATTTTTATTCATCTATCTTTGCTTTTCTGTAATAATTAATAATAAAATCCTTGCAATGACCCAAGTCAGTGGTAGAACTGGGGAAAAAATAAAAGTATGGAAACGTTTTGTAAAAGAATTTTGTGTTTAGAAATTAAACTGGTGGGTCAAGTTGCAACACATTTTAACATGATGAAGAGAAGGAATATATAGAAAATTGTCTTTTTAACAGACTTGCATTTAAATATCTAAAGATACCTAAACATATTCATGTATATATTGGAGCACTTTAAATTGTTTTTGGTGTTTTCCTTCTTTCTTCATAGATGCAAGAAACACCCTCTGAATCAGAAAAACTTTACTCATTTTATGATCTGGAGTCAAGTAAGTGATTGTCTATCAGCATTTTAAAAGTTCTATAATTTATTTGCTGGGCTGATGAGCTGCTTTATTTTTGCCTTTGTTTTTCTGTCTCTGTTTGTGAGGCAACAAACCTTTTCAAGTTTTTATGTAGACTGACACATTAGCTTATTTAATTTATTCCAGGATAGCTTTGGCCATAGAGGGGTTTGTGAAGTGCCATAGAGGAGTCTTAAGTTAGGCAGTGAGGGGAGTATAACCCTTAGTCAAGTTGACAAAATAATTTCACTTCTGTTTTTCCTTCTGTTGTTCTCTTCGTCCACTTTTGGCTTCTTTTTGATGTCAGGGAACAGTAATGTGAATAGAGGGGCTCCAAGGAACATTTAGGTTCACTGGTCCTTTAGATAATATGGAAAATAGAAGGTGCCGATGACTTCGGCTCTCTGACAGCACTGAGTCTTGTTCAGCTCCTGAACTACCATGGCAGTGGCCAACCTCCCTGAGAACACCGAGAGGCTTTGCATCTGAGTGTTTAGTGAATGTAAGGTTTATTTTTCTTCCATATTGGCACAGATCCTCTTCAGTGAAGTTGCAAATGACTTCAGCTCAAAAATAGCAAGAGCTTGTGGAGTAAATATGCTATACAGTTTAATATTTCTGGAGGGAGACAAATGAGATGATCTAGTACAGATTTATGGTTATGGAATCCTAAGTGCCAATGATAATAAATTATTATTTAAGAAATCATTGGCTTAATTGTTCTGTTGCACAAGTAATTTAAAGAAAATATGTAGACCTGACATGAGCAACAGAGTAATGGTGTAGTTCATCTTGATGTATGTTTTCAAGTTTTAGTAGAGAACTAATTAGTCATTTTTTTCTTGTTATATTACTGCAAGATAATTAACATCTCTTAAAGTGAGTTTTACTATGAACAGTGGCCCTGTTCAGTAGCAGTGTCATCCATGCTGCCTTAAGTGAAGTTCCCCAAATGTTATTAATTGAATTGTGCACTCTTAGCCTTCACAACGCTTTGTGGTATAAATGAAACTGAGTTTTTCAAGGAGTGATACTGGCTTTGGAACTTTCTCCTTCTGTTTGAATGGAAACCTTATATATCTTGTTTATTCATTCTTTAAAGAACTTGAAGATGTGATTTCTTTGGTTGATCCATGTTTTCTTCTTGATATACTTTCTCCTTGACACATATCATCAATTTGAGCTTAATTTAACCAAACTTGTCAATTTTTGCTTTCTGGTTTTTTTTGCCTTTAAAATGATAATGGTAATCAGTCATGTCCTGATTGTAAATTGTTTCATGAAAAAGCCTGCTTAAATTCACCAACTAAATAAGCATTTATGGTGGTTTGAGCATGTGCATCTGCTAACAGACATCATTACTGATTTTGGTTTTACTGTTTTTTCATGTGGATGTGTGTATTTTGTTTTGCTAGGTGTTTGATCTTATTTTGTAGATGACATTTGGCAGAATTTAACTGGTAACGTGTATATAATAATTTGTAGCTATCAAAAAATAAAAAGATAGGCATTTTTTAAAATTTATTTTTTAATTAAGGATAATTGCTTTACAGAATTTTGTTGTTTTCTGCCAAACATCTAATCTCTGTTAGAATGAAATCTAGGGCAGGAAATTTCTGGCTTAATAGCTACCACTGAATACCTGAAAATTGTCCACAGAAAGTTCGCTGTATGATAGTGCTATTTATTTTCTGTTTAAAAAAGATATTAACAAACTGACTGAAGATAAGAAAGAGGGCCTCAGGCAACTTGCATTGACATTTCAACATTTCATGAGAGAAGAAATACAGGATGCTTCTCAGCTGCCACCTTCCTTTGACACTTTTGAAGCCTTTGCAAAAGTAAGTGTTAACTTTGGTTTCTTTGCTAATGCCATAAATCAACTCTTTAGTCCTTATTTTGTTGTTGATCCGTGAAAATCCAGGACTCTTCATGTCTTTATCACTTCCCTGCCTTTATGAGTAGAAAATGGGAGAATGTATTGCTAGTAATGAAAAGAGTATTACTTTTTCTGCTTTATCACTATGCTTATTAACAGCCAAGAATGGTCACTCTTAGCTGTGAAAGCACACCCTCAAAAGAGTGTGCTTTCTTTCCTCAAGAGAGAGTAACATGTTCTATTATTTCTTACTAATGGATTTAAGTTTGCTGTTGAGTTCGTTTAGTTTTGTGGTGGTGGTTTCAGCAATGGAAACTCTTTTGAAGTGGAAAAATTATTGGAATCCTTTTCTTGATTTAGTGAATTCTAAATAGATTGAAGATATAATCATTTCTGATTTAAAAAGGATTTCCTAAATTGCCTGAAAATTTGTTTAAATGTTTCAAGTCACTCAAATCTTAGATTAGGAGTATAAAATAGGTCTAAGTTAATATCTCATTATGGTCTATTGGCAGTGGTTATCTGAGTGCTCTTTTTGTAAGGGATTCTGGGCTTTGCTTAGGCTCAGAGAGACAGAATGCACTGGTTGATTCTTGATGTCTACCCTGGGACAGGGATAAAGGAATCAATATGTCCTGCACTATTATCATATGTTTGCTTTCCTTACTTTGCCATGCTGTGTGTTTTGATTTGTTTAAATATTTTATCAATATTTTAATATATTGATATATTTTAATAATAAGCAAAATTTTACATTTGAGGGTGATTTTTGTTAATTTTGCAATTTATAAGCACACATCCAGTGACATATTTATCCCGTGAACATATTTAAAATGTTTTATATTATAATCTGCTTATTTTCTAAGTATTTAAATGTGGTTGGTATGATGGCTATAGATTTATTTTTGTTTTTCCCAAATGTATTTTTATTCTTTAGATTATGTTCTTATGATTTTCTGATACTATCATCTTGGCATTACATTCTGGTTTGTCTGTAATTTTAAATTGATTTCAGAATATAATGATTGCTTATGATACATCAGAGAGATTTCACATGTATATATTTCATATGCTTCTGCAAATTACAACCTATAGTAGTGCTATGTATACAGCACACACAAGCTCTTTTGATGTTACCTACTATACACAGTAACACCTACTGAAAGATAAAAATATACCTATGATGACTTCATTCCTAGTGTTCCCTATTGTTGGAAAATGTTCAAGTGCTAATTACTGGAGTTATTAGTGTTCATAATACCTATTTAGAAATGGTTTCCATTGTTCCATGTAAAATGTGAATTACTATCTTATTTCTCTGGTTTCTTTTAAAATAATTTTAATCTTATGAATCTTACAATGAATTTCTCTCTGTATTGTTTAGAGGGGGGGAATTCTGTCATTACAATTAACCAGGAAAAATTTTAATAATATGCTTTCCTTCTCCCCACATAATTATATTTGTTATTGCTGCAAAAGTAAAACATATTCATCTTTGTAATTTATGAGGGAATTGAACTCAGATCTGTGATTTCTGCCTTAAAGTTTAGGTTAATATATATAAACCTATACTTTAACCTATATACTAACCTATATATATGTACACACACATATATA
This sequence comes from Cervus canadensis, assembly GCF_019320065.1. Taxonomy (NCBI): domain Eukaryota; kingdom Metazoa; phylum Chordata; class Mammalia; order Artiodactyla; family Cervidae; genus Cervus; species Cervus canadensis. The sequence goes on along the minus strand of NC_057398.1, from coordinate 48,023,177 downwards.
TATATGTACCTGTATATATATAGGTAAATAATCAGAGGAAAGCAGCATTGACTTATGGCTCCTGAACTTCCTTGTAGAAGTTTTGTTTATATTTTATAGATTGTAGTTATTTTTCTGCTTATAAATTTGTCCTTAAAAGAGAAAACTCTTCTCCCTCTCACCTCCTCCTCTCTATCCCTCCTTCCTGTCCTTCACTTTTTTTTTTTTTAAGAGTAAAATAGTATTAAATTAAGCTCATCAGTGTCCTGCAAAGCTTAGGGGTGAACCACTGAGTTTATAAGTTTGCAAGTGTGTGATGATGTAGATCACGACAAATGCATTGCAAGTGGGTGGAGAATGCTGGTCAGGAAATTTTATCCCCATCTACCGCCATCTCCCCGTCTTGCTGGGATAAAGAGTTAATCAAAGAGAAGAAATGGGCAGTTCAGAGAGGGTTGCATCGTGTTGCTGCTTCTGTGTGTGCAGTCTCTCAGCAGTGGTTCCATGCTGGCCTGCATTTCTCAACCTGAGGAGCTAGCGTTTGAATTCATGCTTTAAAGAAAGCTGACTTTACTTGGCTTCAGTAAAGAAAAGCCTGCTTTATGTTTTGCTTTTCCTCCCACTCATTTATATTCGTTGAGGTTCTCTGAAGGTATTAAACACGCTAAGCTTATGTTTCGGTTCATCTCACTGTCATTTAAGACAGAAGGAATCCTGAGAGCTTTTTCAAATTGGTTTCTATCTTCATTTTTTTTTTTTTTTGAGTTTTTGATTATGAACTTTTCCAAACACAGAAGTAGAGAGACAATTCTAATGAACCCTCATGTTTTCATCACTTGGTGTCAGTAGTTTTCAAACTTGTTTTATTAATGTATCTGATAGATTTCACACAGGCGTTCATCTCCTTTACTTGGATTTCCAAACATTCCTTACAATTACTCTTTTGTTATCAGGCCTCTTGGCTTCCTGAGAGAGGTGTTTGTTAGTGAATTCATTGATCAAATTATGCAAGTTTTGTTTTGCTTTTGTTTGGTGGTGAACTATGTACAAAGCACTCTTGGGCCGGGGTTATAGAAATATGTGGCTAATCTAACTCTGAAAATTATGTTCCAAGGCAAAGAACCTCAGCAAGTCAAAAGTCTTTCTTGGGGATATGCACATATTTATCAAACTTGCACTACCTGGAAATGAAAGGGGTTGGTAGAGGATGAGAAGGTTCTTAATCCTAGGAACAAGTTTCTTCTCTGCTGAGCAGATAGCTTTTTCTAGTAGCAGTCCATGATTAATTCCTCAAAAGTTGGCAGTTTATATTTTGAACACCCCAGAAAACACTGGGGTTTTCTGTTGAAAAATAATGTATATTTGTTTTTGGGCTAGATTCTTACTGCCTCTTGTGCTTCTGCTGCTCAAGACTTGGTTTTACTTAGAAAATTTATCCCCGCCCCCCACCCCGCTCCCCTGCCCCACTTCATTACTCTGAAGACATTATTGTGTAGTCTTCTTCCAGTTATGTTTCCAAGTATCCCTGGTTTTCACCACTTCCTTATTAGCAGTATCAGCCCCCCACTCCCCCCACCCCCACACAGAGCAATTGACAAATTGGGATTCAGAGGCCAGGAGTTTGCTGTATAAAATATCTTGTCCACTTAGGAATTTGTTGCCTGGTTGTAAAAATTAAGTGGGAAGGAGAAATTTTTCTAGGGTAAGAAATCAAGGAGAACTTCACACAGGAAGCAGAAATTAATGGCATGCATTTCAGGAGAGAAGATGGTGTTTGGAAACAATTAGAGAGAATGGTCTAGAAATACCTGTGGGGAGCAAGGGGGTACAGCTCCTCTAACCCACCTGTGCTAAGAAAAATTCATTGGCTTCCTATAAAGGAGATTTGAAAAGGCAGTTGTTACCAGTGGAATACATGTTTCAGTTATATGCATTTTCAGCTAGTGATTACAATCAGAGTTGAATGAAAGCTTTGATGCTTAAAATGTGGTTTATTTTTGGTAGTAATAGAAATTAGAGAGGATGGTAGTGCCCCCAGAATTTCTAAATAGGGAGGCTACAGAGTGATGATCTGGTTGGATGGAAAGGTGGGAGTGGTTTGCCTGTAGCTTTATTTGCTTAACAGTTTTTTAAAAAATTTTAGATTGTAAGTTACTTGAGAGTGGGGCTGAATGGAAATTAAAGCATCAGGTGTGAGAAAAGTGGTTTACCACTGACGGTATTGAAGGTGGCCAAAGGATAGGAGATGTACTGCAGATGTTTGTGAGAATAGTGATGGCGTGTGATTATCTGTATCTTCATCAAAAGACATCTCTACTGGCTCTTTTTCAGATTGTTTAGAGAAGGGAAAATGTATGTTTTCATCTCTACAGGCCCTTCCTCCTTCCCACTCCCCAGCTTTTTTTTTTCACCCACTTCTATTTTGAAGTAGAACTTCTGGTTAGATTTCAAAATGGATTTATACTGGCAAGACAACTCCTATCTATGGTTCAATCTATTGATTGAGCTCTAAACATTTGCTACAAATATGCAGATACTATGTACGCATAATCATGAATATAAGCTTTTAAAAGGTGAGCAAATTGCAGTTAGAGGACAAATTTAAATGGGAGGCTGAGTGTGATGGTTAAGTCGTTTTTTCAGACAAGTAAGTGAAATTCTCTCAATCTTGATTTCCTTATCTGTAAATGGGAATGATAATCATAATACTGGTGACTTAGTGGTTAAGAATCTGTCTGCCTATGCAGGAGACACAAGAGATGTGGGTTCAGTCCCTGGGTTGGCAAGATCCTCTGGCGAAGGAAATGGCAACCCACTCCAGTATTCTTGCCTGGAAAATCCCATGGACAGAGGAGGCTGGCGGGCTGCAGCCCATGGGGTCACAAAGAGTCAGACACAGCTGAGTGACTGAGCGCACAAAGAGAAAACACAAAAAATAATAATTACAGATTAAAGTGAGGATTCACTGTAAAGTACTTAGAGTGTCTGATGCATGTTATTAATTTCTGCTAATACTGCCCCATTTTCCATCCTTATTTGTATTCCAGTATAAAACAGGAGTGTAATCTGCAACTGACTGTAAATCAGAGTCACAGATAGTTGCATACAGTTGTGTCCGCTGCTGGTATGTCACACTCAGAATTACCTCTGTTGTTGAGAAGAAAATTTTGCAAACAGAAAATAGAACCTTTCCCATAGTAACTGGTTTTGTTTCAGCCTGTAGCTACCATGGACAAAAATCCTTTACTGTGTCCTATATTCATCACAACTTCATGATTTCAGAGTAGTTCCTTGGGATTTCATGGAGGAAATATAAAAGCAGGCTTTCTATGATGAATGAAATGTTTCTTACACATGAATCTTAAAAGGATGAAATTATTAGAGTTTTGTTAGTTGTCATGGCATAGTTTACTGAAATGACATATATAGTATTTCTCTATTCTATCCCTTCAAATGTACACTGGTAATTATTGGTAATGGTCTTTCTAAATTTAGTGTCAGTAGACTTAGTTTTGAGCTTATTTCCAATGCATAGAATGTATTTTTTAGAAACTATTGTACAGAGTTTTAAAAATATATACTTATTTTTTTCCTGGACTTAGAACTTCCTTTTCTAAAAATGCATTTGGTAGACTGATGAGACTGTGATAAGCTCTGAACAATAAAATAGAAAATGGACTAGTTGCGTAAAATGTTTCAAAGCCAGATATTAAATTGGAAGCAACAAGAGTAAAAGTGACCTTTCTGACCACAAAACATATGTCATTGTTATTGCTGCCAGAGCTCTACAAAGTACTTTTTAACTCGATAATATACAACTGCAACAGAATTTTTTGATTAACAATTCCACATCTGTTTGAGAAGATTTTTTTTTCTTTTAAACAAAATAATAGTTTTCCTGGTAGAACATTATTTTTATTCTTAAGGGTACATCTGTGACCTCCTGATCTTGCCTTCCAGACTCATGCTATTAGTGGCAACTGGTTTTGCAATATATACTGTGATTGCGTAGATCTGAAAGTAGAATTTTAGAAGGATTTTTTTTGTATTATGATACTTAAAGTTTATATTCAGTTTCAGTCTGAGTAAATTCTTTTCACAGAGAGAGATTTACTTTTTATTGGAGATGCACTGAAGAATGGGTTAGAACAAGAATCTTGCTAATTCACAGGATGAAAATAAATAGTGATTTAATATTGTTAATCGAGATGTATTAGAAATAAGACACAAATGGTAATATATTAAAGATCATATACTTGCATTTGGTATATGCTATTTGTGTGTTAATAAACAGTCCCTGGTATTCTGCCATAACCTCATACTTTTAACAAAGTATATAAGTCAGCATGGTGGAAAAAATTACTAAATAATCCCTCTTTGGATCTTTCTATTTGCTGAAGGATGGTGTACCTCAGTAAAAAGAAAGAACAAATTTGTTTCTGATATATTCAGTTTTTAATCTTAAATTTTTCATCTAGTTAGCCCTCTCATTCTGGATGTAGGGTGCCTTATTACTTCAGTGTTGCTGTTAGGTTAATTTGTGGGACAAATATGGCCTCTGTTGTTTGAAAGGTCAGGAGTGTGTGTGTGCATTTGCCACTTAAGGGTTTCAAGTTCATGCAGGACCCAATTTTCGAACCTTTTCGTTGATCAGCTCAGTTGGATTTCACTACTGTGGCATGCTCTAAAGTAGTAAAGAAAGCAATCTTCTGAATTAGTAAAGTGATGGATTATCTAATTACAAAGTTTATATGAAATGGCAGTATGATAACTTTGACTGCATTACTAAATGATCCCAGTGACTGATCAGATGTGCCTGGATTCCATTACGGAAAAATATGCCATTAAATATTTAATACTAAAAACGAGCAGACACACCAGGATTGCTAACCTCTAATCACCAGGAAGCGTGTATCTCAACATTTGGAGGTAGCTGCTAGATAACACATCTCTCTTGTCTTGCTCAGAACAGCTGTTAGAAGACTTAATTTCTGGGATTATACTTTTCTTCAGGTTTTAAGTAAAATGGGCAAACAGCCAACATACTTAACTGCATGTAAATCTTGGCATTCTAATTATGAGAAGCTGATGCATTTACGATTTATGTTTTTTTATACAACAGATTGACTCCCTGAGTAGATTCAAGAGATGATTATTCTCAAAAATCTTCCTCCAAGTAAAGTGACATTTGTAGGACACTTGGGATTTCAAAACAAAGCAAGTCATGTATTTTTAGTGATGATATTTATCTATTATATTCTTCATTATTAACCATTCAGTTATTATGTCTCTTCATTTATGTATAAATAACCTGTGATGAATGGATGTCTGTTTATCATAGTTAAGGACCAGATGCCAGCTAACTTCTGAAATTCAGAAGGATAATTATTAAATTCTTAATCAACATTTTTATGTATACCTGTGTTGCTCAAGGTTAATTACATATATAAGGCCAATACTTTGATTAAAACTACTGATGGATAAAAGTGTTTGCCAAGCCTTGTTGCCTTATCTATTTGTGTGTATAACTTGCCAATAATTCAGATAGAGGCAACATTTTTTTTTTTTTTTTTTTATCATTGGGCACAGCTTTTATTATTTCTTTGGGATACAGTGTTTGAAATAATGGATCAAAGAAATGAGCATTTTATAGAGCTGTGAACATTTGATGCATACTGTCAGGTGAGGCAACATTTTTAAAATGACAATATGTCATTACGGAATGGCAGAGATTACTTTCATTGCTTTGCCTTTCCCTCTAGTGAAAAAAACTTCTATTAGAGTACTGTGTCTCCCTACTAGAGTGTGACTTCTTAGAGCTAGGAATTACATTTATTTTGAATCCCCGGGAATCTTCATGGTACACAGTAGGCATTTAATTATTGACTGGGTCAAAGAATGTATGAAAACTGTACGTTTTCTATTTTGTGGAGAATATTTAGTTAAATATATTTTAAAATTATTACTGTAAATATGTAAGATTAGATAAAAAAGAATCTATATAATGGTAAAAGTCATGAAGTTGAGTTGATAGCTCAGAATCACAGAAGCTGCCATGTTCATAAATTCTTAAGGAAATTATGAATCATTACATTAATTATTCCAGAGTTCATCAAATTTTTTCTGCAAAAGTCCACATAGTAATTATTTTAGACTTTGTAGGCCGAGAAGCAAAAGTGAATTATTACTGGCAGTTTTTAATGCATGATGAGAGGGCTGCTTATGGTCTCCCTGGCAACTCCTTAACTCTTCTCTATAGTTGAAAGCATCCAACTCCTTAACTCTTCTCTATAGTTGAAAGCATCCATGGATAAAATATAAGTGAACTGGCATGGATGTCTTCCAATAAAACTTTGTTTACAGACATAGAACATTGATTTTCATATAACTTTTACTTGTACTCAAATATTCTTCTTTTTATTTTTTCCCAACCTTTTACAAATGAAAGAAAACATTCTGGTCTTGCAGTCTATGCAGAAACAGGTGGTGGATCAAATTTGGTCCATGGGCCATAGCTTGCCAATCCTTAAATTGTTTTTTGTAAGCCAAAAGATTTTTTTTGTCTGTGTGCACAATAGGAGATAGCACATGCTGTCAAAACTTCTCTAATTAAAAAAAAAAAGGAACTATTTTATTTAAATTACTTTTAGCAGTTACTGTTGCTTTTTAACATGCATTGGTTCTACAGTTTTACATTCCCAGTGACATTTGTAAGCACAATATGTATACAGTAATTATCTCTTGGGTTTATTATTTTTTATCCCCAAAACATTTGATTCAATAAATTTAAGATGTTTTAATTCAATAATACAGTAGAAAAGATGTAGTATTTCACTAAGGATTAGGAAGAAATAAAACTCTTAAATAGAAAAATATGTATACTTTATTAATATCTTATTTATCATAAACTATCATTATTAGTTTTTTGTTTGTTTTCTTTAACTCCAGATGTTATAGTTTGTTATTTTGCCTTGAAAAGAAATGTAAAGACACAGTTTTCTAGTAGAATTATTTTGGCTGTATCACTCAGGTTTAGAAAATTTTTTGTTTGAGTCTTCAGATCTTTTTCTTAGATTATGGATATTACCTTCAGATTTTATTGTGCTTTGACTATTTGTGTTATGAATGAGATGGACCTGTTAGGGGAGGAAGAAAAGGTTTAGGGGTATAACACTAATAGTAATGAAAAATTATGATATGATGAACTTCGGTTAAATTTTATAACAGGGAGAAACAGAGTGACAGTTTTGAAGGCAGAAATTAGACATTGCTACATGATGTAGAAAATAAGGTGTTATGTTAAGTAAGCAGGTAAGTGTGGGGATGGCTTCTTCTGTAAGTCAGATGAAAACATGTGGCCTGATCAGGAGAGAAAATAGCCCAATTACTATCTGAATGGATCAATTTTCATTAAACTTTTCTTCAGTACCTAGTGTTACATGTTAAAGATACATATTTAGATAACTGTTCCTTTGTACCGTATGACAAAGGAAGAACAAAAAGCCCTGTCATATTGGGCCAGCTGTCTATGGCTCAGTACCTAGAAGAACTCTGTCATTAGAGTGGTCCAAGGATGTAGCAGGCTGCCTTGGCATAGCTTGGAGCTTCCTGTCCCTGCAAGTGTCTCATTCCAGGTTAGAAGCACATGTCAGGATGAGTTATCTCCATGAATAAGATAAAGTGAAAGTGTTAGTCACTCAGTCGTGTCCAACTCTTTGCGACCCCATGGACTGTAGCCTGCCAGACTTCTCTGTCCATGGAATTCTTCAGGCAAGAGTACTGGAGTGGGTTTCCCTTTCCTTCTCCAGGGGATCTTCCCAACCTAGGGATTGAACTCAGGACTCCCACATTGCAGGCAGATTCTTTACCAACTGAGCCACCAGGGAAGCCCCATGAATAAGGAAAAGCTTGATGATTTGTAAGGTACTCTGTGTTTGTCATCTTCATGGTGCGTCATGGAAGAATGCAGTATACCTTTCCCCATCCTCTCTACCCAAGTCCTGCTTATTCTTTAACATTTCAGCTCAAATCATTCATGAAATCCATGTGACTAGGATCAATCCTTCCATGCTTTAAAATCAGTAGCCACTGGTATTTTCTATGCTGATCATTTGACAACTGTGAATTTTCTCTCTGTTTATTAGCTGTATGTCTTCATTTCCTAAATTCCCAGCTAGGCTGTAAACTTTGTGAGAATAGGGGTCATGTTACCCAGTTCCTTCCTTAAGCATCGGAGAACCATACAATTTTAGGCCTGAAAAGATCACAGAAACTAGCCAGTTTCCTAGCCTCCTGGCCTCCTCTCCTCTACCTCTTTCCATGATGTACCAGTTTTGGTTAAGAGAAGGTTGATAAAATAATCACCCTGTGACAGGATGGATGCTAGAATTTAAGTCTTTGGAACTCGGTCAAATGCTCCTTCTCCTATCTGATGCCTGAGTGTTCAAGAATTGTATCTAAGTTGAAGTAAAACTGTGATGGAGCAAACAACTTAATGTCACAAACAACTCTTCATCAGTATCTATTCCTTATGTATTTTTTCTAGCTTTATTGAGATGTAATTGACATATAGCATTGTATAAGTTTAATGTGTACAGTGTGTTGCTTTGATATACTTACATATTGCAGAATGATTCTGACTGTAGGGTTAGCTAACACCTCTATCACGTCACATAATTACCTTTTGTGTGTGTAGTGAAAAAAGTTAAGATCTACTCATGTAGCAATTTTTAAATATAAAACAGAATTATCAGCTATAATCACCATGCTGTCCAATAGATTCTCAGAATTTGTTCATCTTATAGCTGGATATGTTCCTTTTCACTGACATCTTCCCATTTCCCCAGGTCCACACTTCTCTATTCCTTATATTGAAAGTTATCAGTATAAAGCCAGGAAATTAAGAATAAGTTACACTGTAGGATTACTCTTATCAGCATTAGAAACTAGACTAGATTGTTTCTCTAAAGATGAGTTTCAGTATCAGAGACTCTGTCTGGCTATGTTTAAGTGATGGTGACTTTCCAAACCATCTGGATGGATTCCGTCCAGATAACTGTTATGAACTCAACACTGTATTAGATACTTGATAGTTCGTGGATTTGTTTTGTATTGCTCATTTTTTTGGTCCCATACTTACTGGGAAGCCAGTGGGTATTAGGCAGTGGTCTTTATTTTAGTAGATCATGGGACAATTGAAAGATTTATCACAAGTGGCCTAGTGCTATAGTCACCCAATTTTATTTTTTATTTTAATTTTTTAACTCTACAAAGTACTTTAACAAATATAATCACATTCATTGCTTATAACCTTCTGAGTTGTTATTACTCCTTTTTCAGATGATGGAATGCTTAAGGTCACATTGTTTTTAAATAAAGGTGCCAGAGCTTTAACTTGAGTATCATGATTTTAGATTTTGCTCATCTCACCATACTGCATTCTGTGTTATGTCCTATAGTAAAGCTCTGATTATGAACTACTCTAAGCCTTAGGAGCAAAACCAGAGTGAAAGAAATGGGAGTATGTATCTGATAGGATTTCTATCACTAATATTAAAGCACTGCTATAGTATTATTTAAATTAAATATTTAAATTATTTAATTGGGATTCCTTCTGTTTTCATAGAGGTGGTGCCTCATGTCTTATACCTCTTTCCTCATATATTCAAATCTAAATAAGTGATAGCATGAGGGGTCAGGGGAGGGTGGGTTTTCCTATCAAATATTACTGAGCTGATGCTGCCACAATGGTAGGTGAAAATAAAGATAATTGCAATGAAATTTACATAGAGTTAAGATAGTTTTTGAAATCTAGATTCCATAACCTTCAAGTACTGAATATTGAAACATTAATCATTCAAGAGCCTTCAGCTTGGTTCTGTCTTGTTTTCAAGTGATTATTGGGTATGTTTTTTCTTGTAATTCTGTAAATACTTACATTTATGGATTAAAACATTTTATAATACAATAGAATATATACAGTAAAGGATAAACTCATCTTTGGCTTCTTTGGCAACTATTTTTCTGTCATGCCTTTGAAATTTATGACATGAGTGACATAGGCAAATAATTTAGAAATACTGTGTTTTGAACAAATACTTGTCAAATAAAAGCATTGGAACTACATATGACCAGATCTGACAATTGTGGGTGCTGTTTTAAGTTTTAATTAACATTTGGTTTTAGTTTTGATGCTATAGGAAAAGACAAGGCTCTGTTTATGCAGAGCTCTTTTATTAGGATTTGCTGAATTACGAACAGGATTACAAATGCTCTTTACAGCATTTTCTTTCTTCCCCTCCTGCTCCTCATGGCTGACGGTAATTTATTGAATTAACAGCACCAACTCAGCGTCTGAAGAGGCCTGTGTGACTTGTTGGTTGATGTCCTGGGGCCTGTTTCATCCTTCACAGACTTTCATGGGCTCTTGGAGTTTCAGGTTTAGAGAGAAATTGGTAGGCTATGTTATTTTGGTGCCTCGGGAATCTTTTGTAATAATAGGTGACTGTGGGTTTTTTTGTTTTGTTTGTCCAAGAGTCCATAGAACAGTACCCACTTAAACCTCCAGAATGCAGATATTATGGTGTGATATTGTCCACATTTTAGAAATCTTTGAATTGCCTTTTGTGGTGTGACCTGCCCTTGTTTTTCCTTCTACACCTCTTACCATTTTGTTTAAAGAAAATCATAATTTGTTAGTTCTCTTTCTACCTGTTGGATGACAAGCATTCTGCTGTCATGGCCTAACTTGCTGAGCCTAACTATTTCCTCTGATCTCCAATCTCATATTTTCTACTTAACAAAAACCTTCACTTGCATGATCTGTTTTAACTTCAGATCCATCATGAACAGTTCTTAAAAGTATTGTCTTCTCTTTCTCCTCAATAGGATGTGCTTCTTCTCCACCTTTTCTGGCTTTCCTCTTGGCTTGGCAGTCTCCTGAGTCAGCCACATCAGGAATGTCAGAGATGTCTCTGAATGAATATTCCCTCTCTCTTGCCTTCTATATGCCCTGCTTACGCTGCTTTTGAAATATCTCTTAATTCTGTTTTTTTTTTTTTCTCTCTATCTATTTTTTGCCACTGGCCTAGTTAAGGTTCTTTTTATCCTCCCTACCTGGCCTATCTAATGTTTTTTGCTTCTCTTTTCCTGGATCTCAACCCATTTTTGATACCACCTTTAGAGATATATGGGCTTCCCTTGTGGCTCAGCTGGTAAAGAATCTGCCTGCAATGCAGAAGACCTGGGTTCAATTCCTGGGTTGGTAAGATCCCCTGGAGAAGGGAAGGGCTACCCACTCCAGTGTTCTGGCCTGGAGAATTCCATGGACTGTATATCCATGGGGTTGCAAAGAGTCAGACATGACTGAGCAACTTTCACTTTATTTCACTTCACTTAGATAGATAGATAGATAGATATATGTATATTTAATTAATCTGATCATTTGTATTCTCCTGCTTTAAAATGTTGATTTCCTACTGCCTATTATATAAAATCAAGGTTTTAAAATATGACATTTGAAGGCCCTGCAGGCCTCATTCCTTGCTCCTTTCCTGGAACTGGGTGACTGCTTGGATGGGCTGTAACTTGAGGGGTGTAACCATTTTCTTAGCACCTTGCTAAGAAACTAGTAAGTTGCAAGGATTTAATCAATGCATGCTTTCTCTCTTTTCCATTGTTGCATTGTCACTGGCATCTTGCTTTTCCTTTTTCACATTATTGCATTGTCATTGTGTTTCTTCACACTTCCAAAGCCTGGTAATATCTGAAGCATTGCTGCTGTGACAGTAGCAAATGAATGCAGTCAGGGCAAGTGTGTCCTCTGGATGGGGAATTATTTTTGACAGGCTAAGATATTTTGAGCCCATTTGTAAAGCTGCCAGTAAATATGAGAACACACGAGGAGAGGTTATCAAAGTCAGTGTGACTAATCAGCAAAGCCTGGTTATGGCTGCTGGTGTGTGTGTGTGTGTGTGCGCGCGTGTGCATTCGTGTGTAGATGTGTAAGCAAGGAGGTAGAAATCATTGTGTTCCTTTAGATCCTAAGGTAATATGCTTCTACCTGTAAGTCATTCTGATTTGACAGAGGAAATTTAGCTTTGAATGCTAATCATCAGCAGTAGTTGAGCGGGCTTCTGCTTTGGAGAAGGAAATGGCAACCCACTCCAGTGTTCTTGCCTGGAGAATCCCAGGGACGGGGGAGCCTGGTGGGCTGCAGTCTATGGGGTCGCACAGAGTCGGACACGACTGAAGCAACTTAGCAGCAGTAGCAGTTGCTTTGTCAACTGCTAGGTTGGTTAATTAGAGAATTATAAGGATGTAATCAGATTTTGGAATTCCGTTCCTAGAAGATATCTATGTGTATTTGCTAATGGCTGTCAGGCAGGCTTCTAGCTTTTCTTTAGATACTTGCTAAACATAATTTTTCTATGCTGAAAATATTTTCCTCATATCCCAGTGATCTTTAGGTATTCTTTGTCACTTCTCACCTCCTCAAAGTCACTTAAGAGAAGCTTGCAAAGTCCTTTGAATTTTGTAGAAGCAAGGCGTTATGCTGTATAGTTTGAGTTATAGCTCTTTCAGTTTATTGGGAGGGTATTTTCTACATGGCAAGGAGTGTTTAGACTTAAATGAACTTGGTATTTAAAAGTTTCTTTTGAAAACAGCTTCATGTTTTCAATTACAAAATAATATAGTGGCTTAGTGAGTGTGATAATTCACGTATATACTAATAGTGATCAGCATTAGTTGAATAGGATTCAAAGTACTTTAAACTCTTGCCATTTGTCATTTCCCTAACAGTAAAGATTCCTTTCCTAATTCCAACCTTTGTATGTACAACTCTTTCCATTCTTCCTGGCAAATTCCTTTTCATTCTTCAAGATTCACTTCAAATGCCCCCTTTTCTAGGAAGTCTTTCTCAACTTCCTTGGACATGTTCCATTATGACAGGAATGATAAAGCAGATGAAAAAAAAAATCTAAGAGCAGTAAATAACGTCTATCCTTTCATCCCTCCAGCCACGAGCTGTTGTCAGGAGTTGGCCAGTTTCTCACAAAAGGGCACAGTCAGGGGTTCCAGTCCATCGGTGTTGAACGGCTGCCCAAGGTGACTGGCAGTATCTCACATCCAGACACTTGGAAGCCTTTCCTCCCAATCTAATCATGCCATCATCTCTTATCGTTCTGGTCCTCTGTGATGAATCAAAGGATTCATGATTTTTGAAAAAGCGGATCTTAAAAAATTACCAATTTACTAGGGGCTTCCTTGGTGGCACAGACAGTGAAGAATCTGCCTGCAATGCAGGAGATCAGGGTTTGAACCCTGGGTCGGGAAGATCACCAGGAGAAGGGAATGGCAATCCACTCTCGTCTTCTTGCTTGAAGAATTCAATGGACAGGGGCCTTGCAGGTCACAAAGAATTGGACAAGACTGAGTGACTAACATTGTAATTGTCGTATTTATAACAAAATGATAAGCATTAGGCATTAAATGATAAAATAGGTATTAAATAGTATACTGTATATTTTTTGAAAATATTGCTTATGAGTAATTTCCATAGATATCAGATTATGTGAAGTAGGAAAATTTGAAGATTAAGGAGGTCCTGAATCTTTTTGTGGAGGAAGATTCATTTTGGTAAACTTACTGCTCTATTTTTAAAACCTGGATTTCCATGTGTCTAGTTTTCCCTAAGTCAGAGCACATTTGTGGTTAAGTCTGCCCTTTTTTTTTCCCCCTCTTGCAGGGACCAACTGTTTCTTTAATGGGCTTTACCAAATTTGTGGGGCCCATTTGCCCTTCTGTTTCTAGAATTGGCTGGAATCTACTCGGCTAAATTGCAATTCATAGGAAGAGTGCTGTGGAATTTATCTTTTGGCCATGAGGCCATTTACCAAGTGACTGACTTCCTCTTTTCCAAAACCTAATTAGGGTCTCTGAGAGCATTTCTGTGCAAAATACCTATTCCACAGTTCAGCTTGCTGTCTTCTAAATGGAATTTCAAAGCCCAATAACTTCAGCAGGTGTTCAGATTACAGTATACTCAGAGCATGAGAAAAAAAATAGCATCCTGAAACTTCCTTCCCGGTAAGTCGAGGAAATAAGGGTAGTAGTCACACTGCCATTTATCTTCATGCAGCCACTCAATTCACTTCTGATGTATTTGACATAGTGCACGTTTTGGCTATTCTATTCCCTTTTGTGATAAACTGGCCAATCACTGAACTGGTGCTTGACTGGAGTTGTATAATAATCCAAGTGCCTGTTCTAATGTTTTTATCTGCATATATTTTCTAGTTCGACTTTTCCACTCATGTCATAATTTAATATGTTTACTAGAATATGAGTCCATTCTGTGAAGTGGAAAGCCCATGAAGAACATGTAGGCGTATACTTGCAAATATTTTTGTTTGTCTGTTTTGTTTTGGCCCTATTTCACAGCTTGTAAGATCTTAGTTACCCAACCAGGGCTCACACTCAGGCACGTAACAGTGAAAGTATCGAGTCTTAACCAATGGACTGCCAGGGAATTCTCAACATTCAGTATTTTTGAACAATTAAAAATATATATTGATGTTAGAAATAGCTTTGTTCTATTATATAAATAAAGAATGAGTGCATTAAAATTTTTTTAGTGTGATGAAGCTTTTAAAATCTTAGGCAAGGAAGTAATTTTATATTTTTGTGGATGACTCCTAGATTGGATGCTTATTTTGATGTTGGTTTTTAGAATATTGACATTGCAGTCCTTTCCGTCTTTATTTTCAGTGACAGCAGAATCCCAAGTATAAGAAAATGTGATTAATTCTTTCACATTGAAGTCATTTAATTGTTCTTTGCCTAACAGCTGCTTTTTATTCAGTACATTGAACATAGAGTTCTAGAGTGCCTTTGTGCAATCATAAATTTTAAATGTGAGCCATTCTTTCTCTGAAGGCTCATATGCTATTGTTGCTTTGATTTGTCAGTTTGGTAGGCTCTGTTGCTAGAGATTGCTATTGTAGTTGGCCAGGAGGGCATTCTTCTGGAACTAAACTCTTTCCCCAGCTTTGTCTGTCACTGTGGTATTTAGTATTATGTACTGGCAAAAAGATAGGTGGGAGAAACATCAACAACCTCACATATGCAGATGATACCACTCTAATGGCAGAAAGTAAAGAGAAACTAAAGAGCCTCTTGATGAGGGTCAAGGAGGAGAGTGAAAGAGCTGGCTTAAAACTAAATATTAAAAAAACTAAGATCATGCATCCGGCCCCATTACTTCATGGCAAATAGAAAGGGAAAAGGTGGAAGTAGTGACAGATTTCCTCTTCTTGGACTCTAAAATCACTGCAGATGGTAACTGCAGCCATGAAGTCAGAAGACAGTTGCTTCTTGGCAGAAAAGTGATGACAAACCTAGACAGTGTGTTGAAAAGCAGAGACATTACTCTGCTGGCAAAGGTCCGTATAGGCAAGGCTATGGTCTTCCCAGTAGTCACATACGGTTCTAAGAGTTGGACTGTAAAAAAGGCAGAAGGCCAAGGAATTGATGCCTTCCAACTGTGGTGCTGGAGAAGACTGCTGCGAATCTCTTGGATGGCAAGGAGATCAAACCAGTCAATCTTAAGGGAAATCAACCCTGAATACTCGTTGGAAGGAGTGATGCTGAAGCTGAAGGTCCAGTATTGTGGTCATCTGATGCAAACAGCTGACTCATTGGAAAAGTCCCTGATGCTGGGAAAGATTGAGGGCAGAAGGAGAAGAGGATGTCAGAGAATGAGATGGCTGGATGGCATCACTGATGCAATGGACATGAACTTGGGCATACTTTGGGAGATGGTGTGGGACAGGGAAGCCTGGCGTGCTGCAGCCCATGGGGTCACAAAGAGTCAGATACAACTGGGTGTCTGAATAGCAACAACTAGCAATAATGAAGTGAGGGAAGATTGGTTTGACTTGTCATTCCTAAGCTTCCTTTATTTCTAGATTAAATTGGTGAAGTGGAGATGTAGGGTCACAACAAAATAGTGACTTGGATATTTTGGGTCAGGAAGAAACAGCTTAACACGTTTCAGCTCAACAAATTTATGTTGTCTCTGTTTATAGTACTATGTGGAAAAAGAAGGGGAATTAAGACTTGATTTCTGCCTTGTCTGTTAGGAGACATTAAAGAAGTCTATAAATAACTTATAGATTTATATTGAAAGTTCCTTGCATAGATTAAGGACTGTGCCTTAATCTTCTTTTTAAAAAAATTTGCGTGCCAAATTCAGCACACTGTAGTTGCTCAGGATATCCTCTGGTAGACTATAATATTGTGGATAATGACTGTAGTAGTCCTGAGATGGACATCTGGTGTGGGGGGAAAGGTGTTGTAGGTACAAGAGACAATTCTGACTTCCTAGAATTTAGCAGCCACTGTTGCCCACACAGGTCAGTGTGGGCCCTGCAGCTAAGAATTAGACTGCTATAACCCTGGATGCCAAAGGAGTTGGCATTCCAAGGAGCATTTCCCCCCCTACCCCCCAAGGAGATTTCTTTCTTTTTTTTTAAAAATAGCTTTACTGATGTATAATTGACATACAACAAGGAGATTTTTGCTGGTGATTTAAGTTTAATGAATCTGACTATTTTGTGTCAGCAGCAGATAATTGAAGATTTTCCTCGAAGCCTATACCTGCGCTGTCCCAGTGAGTCTCGCTTCCCTGTGTGAGTCCTCCATGAGCCACTGGCTCTTCCTCATCCTGGTGGGACTCCCCTGATTTGTTTTCACGTGGGAAGTTTGGCTGTAGACTGTGGTTTGTTTGCGTTTGTTTTTCAAAATAAACAGAGAAGGATTTTTTAAATGACATGAAGAAAAAAGAGTAGCTTAGGTGTCTCAGGAACTTTGGTGATCTCAGGTGGTTTGGGATCCATGAAAGAAGACAGTTTCAAAAAGGAGAGGACCAATATACATGAAAGGGTGGAGATGTTAAGGGGGAATAAAGTCAGCATTGAATTTAGCATCTAGAAATTCACTGGTATTTTTTTTTAAATCTTATTTTTTTAAGGGTAGGAAGCAAGTTTATTTACTTTGACTATGCTGTATAGTGTGTGAGAGACTAAGTTCCCGGACCAGGGATCGAACCCGTGCCCCCTACATTGGGAATGTGGAGTCTTAAGCACTGGACCACCAGCAAAGTCCCTCCCTGGTGCAGTTTTTATATGTTGTGTGGACTGAAACTGTGGAGACTTCCATTTTTTTTACTTCAGAATAAGACCAAATGTCTAGTCACTCTTATTTCTTATTCTTATTCATTAAGAGGAACTAAAGAACCTCTTGATGAAGGTGAAAGAGGAGAGCGAAAAAAATGGCATAAAACTCAGCATTCAAAAAACTAAGATCATGTCATCCAGTCCCATCACTTCGTGGCAAATAGATGGGGAAACAGTGACAGACTTTATTTTCTTGGGCTCCAAAATCACTGTGGAGGGTGACTGCAGTCATAAAATTAAAAAGATGCTTTCTCCGTAGACGAAAAGCTGTGACAAACCTAGACAGTGTGTTAAAAAGCAGAGACGTTATTTTGTGGACAAAGGTCTGTGTAGTAAAAGCTGTGGTTTTTTCAGTAGTTATGTATGGATGTAAGAGTTGGACCATAAAGAAAGCTGAGTGCTGAAGAATTGATGCTTTCAAATTGTGGTGTTGGAGAAGACTCTTGAGAGTCCCTTGGACTGCAAGGAGATCAAACCAATCAATCCCTAAAGGAAATCAACTCTGAATAATCATTGGAAGGACTGATGTTGAAGCTGAAGCTCCAATACTTTGACCACCTGATGCAAAGAGCTGACTCATTGGAAAAGACCCTGATACTGGGAAAGATTGAGGGCAGGAGGAGAAGGAGGATAAGATGGTTGGATGGTATCACTGACTCAATAGACATGAGTTTGAGCAAATCCATTCAGGGAGAGAGTGAAAGCCAGGAAAGCCTGGCATGCTGCAATCCATGGGGTCACATAGAGTCGAACACAACTTAGCAACTGAACAACATCCACCACCAAAATGATAAGTTGTTTCTTAGGATGCCCCTATGAAAAAGTGAGTTATTATTTTTCATTCGTAGGAAAAAATCCCTTGTTTCTACCATATTTGAATTCAGAATTACTCCTAGCTAAATTGGTATGTTAATCCATTGCTCTGAAAAATCAGCGAGTATCTTTTGAAATATTTTGTGGAGGGCTGCAGAGTCATGGTGATTTAGGATTTTGCAAACTTGATTACTGTGTTATGTTCTATAATGAAAATATCTAGCATGAAGAAAGAAGTCAAAATGGTCTTATCTGAGCAATCATTTGCTTTAGTCAATCTTTTGTAAAGCATCATTTTTACAATATTAACCTGAAAAGTAGTGCACAAATGTAATTTTGGGGATTACTTATACCTTACTAAGTTGCAAGCGTAGGTTTATTTTAATGTATGTTGTGATCACTTAAGTATTATACAAAGGCACTAACTAAAGTGATTATTGAAAAGCCATACCTGTTAATGGCTCTATCATGCTGTTAAGTATTCACTCACTAGCAGGTGATGGAGGAGATGTAAACCAAATTGTGCTATTTTGAATAGGCATCTGCTTGAATAGCAGAAATGTTCATATTTGTATATAGAGAATATACTTTTATTCATGAGCATTAAAACAATAAAATATATCTGTCTCCATGTACGTTTTTGGAGGAACATGATGGCGCAGGTAAGTAAAGCTTGAAGATACAGTCTCTTGACTGTTTTTAATTCCATTCAGAAATATATTTTGCAGTGCCCTTGGGAAGTTCCCAAAATCAATGGTGTCAGTGCCTGGCTTACTTACCAAGTCTAGGTCTTCCCAGGCTTGAAGGGAATGAGGATTTTCGTAACCTCATGGTTGAATGCTGCCAGTAGGTATCAGTAGCATATTCAAGAGGAGGGCTGAGCTCTTAAACATCGTACTTGCTTTTAAGGCAAGATAATAGTTGAAAAATCATAGGACAAACTAACTTTGTATACTTATGAAAAGGGGCCTTAAAGTATTTTTGGCTCTTTCATATTAGATTTTCTGATTAAAAATTCTGTGGTAATCAATAATAGTCAAACTTCAGTTAGCTTTTTCCTTCTACATATGAATATGGAAGCTTATATGTTAATTTCAGATTATCTTTTTCAAATGGTTTTATTTCCTTTATCATCTCTCTTTAATATTCATTTCTTAATATCTTTATGAGAAAGTAGCTGTTATCTGCGTATTATAAAATGGAGGCAATCTGACTTGACCATTAAATTTTTTTCAAATGTAATAAAGCTGTGAAATTACTATGACCCCAAATATTTTATGTTAGAAGGACAATTTGTTCTATATTGAAGATAACAAGGAAACTCTTATGCTGTGGCTTGTGCTGAAATGAGCTTTCGTATAATTCTATTAAATTGTTGTTTGAGTTTAACTTATTTCTTGGGGCAGTTTTGTACCTTATAAGATTTTAGAATCAAATGTGAAATGGAATCTTTAATCATTGTTTTTCTAAATGAAGTCTGTGCTTCTCAAAATGTGAACTGTGAACCCTTTTGGATTCAGCAGTTATTGTGAGAGATTTAGAACACTTATGAAAGCTTGAAGCAACCTCTGAAAAAGTGAATTATTATATTTTTATAAAGCTATACTTATTTCTTACTTCAAATAGTGTATATCAAAAGTTATCTCACATTTCATGTGTGTATTGTAGAGATGTAAGACTAAGTGGATGTATGCTAATATTACTCGGTTGAGCATTAAGGCTATGCTCAGTGATGGAGCTTAGGAATATAATTATTTTCAACCAAGATGAAAGTTTCATATCTCATGGGTAGTTTTAACATACCAGTGGACTATTCTTATATTATTTCTGATACAGATTTATTAATTTACAGCCAAGGGCTCAAAAGCAACAGAGGCATAGACAGAACGTTAAGTTCAAGCTTCATGTCATAGGTCTCTACACTGATCATGCTGTAAAATAGTCTTTTCAAGGTAGTGATGACTGTGACTAATTAGGAATGCTGGGGATTCAGAGAATACTCCCATTCCAGCAGCATGGGTGGGTGGGTGGTTGGGTGGCCTTTAGGCTTTGGGCTGTGATTCACTTGATTTTGAGGATGAATGAAAAAACACTTTTTCCTCACTATTTTTTCTTCTTGTGTTCATGGAAGTCTTCTTTTTAAAATCGTATTTTCAGTTTTTTGTTGCTTGTCATTTACTAATATTCAGAGAAATATGTGATTTTTATGACATGTATGTGCACTACAGGAGTATCTGTTCACATTCATTATTTTTCTGTCTGCTTTGAGCTAGTTTTTTTTTTTAATAGCTGATGTATATTTCTACATGTACTATGGTTACCTTTATAGAAATTTTTTCAAATTTATTTTGCCTTGTACACATTCTTTGCTGTCATTTTGTATATTTAGTCTCTAGAAATTCATTCAAATATATTTTATATTATGTTGTTTTGTTAGTTGCTAGTATCATCTGAAATATCAGTTCAGTTCAGTTCAGTCGCTCAGTCATGTCCGACTCTTTTTTTTTTTTTAATTTTTTATTAGTTGGAGGCTAATTACTTCACAACATTTCAGTGGGTTTTGTCATACATTGATATGAATCAGCCATAGATTTACACGTATTCCCCATCCCGATTCCCCCTCCCACCTCCCTCTCCACCCGATTCCTCTGGGTCTTCCCAGTGCACCAGGCCCGAGCACTTGTCTCATGCATCCCACCTGGGCTGGGGATCTGTTTCACCATAGATAGTATACATGCTGTTCTTTTGAAATATCCCACCCTCACCTTCTCCCACAGAGTTCAATAGTCTGTTCTGTATTTCTGTGTCTCTTTTTCTGTTTTGCATATAGGGTTATCGTTACCATCTTTCTAAATTCCATATATATGTGTTAGTATGCTGTAATGTTCTTTATCTTTCTGGCTTACTTCACTCTGTATAATGGGCTCCAGTTTCATCCATCTCATTAGGACTGTTCAAATGAATTCTTTTTAACGGCTGAGTAATATTCCATGGTGTATATGTACCACAGCTTCCTTATCCATTCATCTGCTGATGGGCATCTAGGTTGCTTCCATGTCCTGGCTATTATAAACAGTGCTGCGATGAACATTGGGGTGCACGTGTCTCTTTCAGATCTGGTTTCCTCATGTCCGACCTTTGCAACCCCATGAACTGCAGCACGCCAGGCCTCCCTGTCCATCACCAACTCCCGGAGTTTACTCAAACTCATGTCCATCGAGTCGGTGATACCATCCAACCATCTCATCCTCTGTTGTCCCCCTTCTCTCCTGCCCTCAGTCTTTCCCAGCATCAGGGGCCTTTTCCAATGAGTCAACTCTTCACATGAGGTGGCCAGAGTATTGAGTTTTAGCTTCACAATCAGTCCTTCCAATGAATACCCAGGACTGATCTCCTTTAAGGAATGGACTGGTTGGATCTTCTTGCAGTCCAAGGGACTCTCAAGAGTCTTCTCCAACACCACAGTTCAAAAGCATCAATTCTTCTGCACTCAGCTTTCTTCACAGTCCAACTCTCACATCCATACATGACTACTGGAAAAACCATAGCCTTGACTAGACGGACCTTTGTTGGCACAGTAATGTCTCTGCTTTTAAATGTGCTATCTAGGTTGGTCATAACTTTCCTTCCAAGGAGTAAGTGTCTTTTAATTTCATGGCTGCAGTCACCTTCTGCAGTGATTTTGGAGCCCCCAAAAATAAAGTCTGACACTGTTTCCACTGTTTCCCCATCTTATAGTACCATTATTAAATATTATATGCATGATGTGGGATTTTATTTACCAGTAAGATTATTATGCTTTTTTCCATGCTAAGTATCTGTTGATTTAAAACACTTAAAAATAGCTTTGTGGTGCTATTCCTTATTTTTAGGTTAGTAGAATGTAATTGCGTATCTTGAACTTGATATGTCCAACTGGATTCTAGTTTACAGCATATGAGCAAAACAATTCCTTTCCTCCTACAAAATCACTTTGAAGTCTCTGTCAATATATATATTATAAAAATACTTTTATAAATTATTTGCCCTTGTTCCTTGTAACTTTGGGATTCTTCAGAGGAACAACCAACTATATGTATGCATGTGTGTGTGTGTGTGTGTGTGTGTGTGTATTTGAAGGGTAAGGTGGGAGGAGGAGAAGAGAGAGAGAAGGAGATGGGTGGATGTGGGTGCCCTGGGTTATTTCCCACGTGGCAACGATTTGTTTGAGCTGGGTGGCAGCTATCGTTTTTAACTCTACTCCTTTTAGTATAGCACTCCAGTTTGCTATATGCAGCCCACTCAGCTAACCTCAACCCGTTCTTTCAGACTTAATATAAACTTAAACTTGAGCGATAGATTTTTTTTTTAAAGTCATTATAATTGAAGTAGTCTTTTTGCTTCTTTTCTCTACCATCTTGTTTTTGTAGTTCTTTCCATTTGGAATCTCTTTCCCTATTGAAAATCCACTGCATCCTTCTGTGATCAATTCCATCTTTGCACAAAAACTCTTCTAATTTCATATGATTGAAAATCTGGCTTGATGCTGAATGAAGCAAAAAAGGGATTTGCTTGCTAGGAACTAAAAGATGCCTCCTTTGGCAGTGCTAAATCCAGAGGCTCAAGAGCTATCATGAGGATCTGTTATCTCTCCATTGCTAGACTCTCTTTCTATGGGATGCCTCCTTTCTTGGACAGGCTCTTACCTTTTGGTGGCAAGGCATTGTTTGCAAGCTGTAAGTTTTCATCCTTTCAGTTCCAAAGCCAGCATGGAAAAGAATTTGTTTTTTTGGTTGCTTAAGAAAAATTCCTAGGATTAGTGGTGATTGTATTTAAATAGTATGGCTTGGGTCACAAATGAGTTTTTGAACCATTTTCTGTAACCAGGGGGATGTCATGTTTTTTATTTACTCAGCCTAGGTCACCACCTACCCCTGACATTAGCTTCACAGGAGCAGGGAGACAGATAATGGGGAAGAGATAATTATCAGAGGAATAAGGGTATGAAGGCTGGATGACAAAAATGGTATGTACCTTCCCGTTCCTTGGTTGCCTTAATGCAAATTCTGTGTCCCTCTGCTAAACTCTGATACTGATGTTCAGCAGCACATATGATATCCTGCTTTGTGTTATAGCCATTTGTTTATTCACTTATTTGCCAGACATTTATTTCATGCCATTGATTTATGTAGGCATTGACCAAGAGGATGAAAATATGAAGATAAAGAAGACTCATCAGTTGCCCTTGGGGAATTCACAATACAATGTGTATCATTTGTTTGCCAACTGGATTGTAAAGCTTAGGGTATATCAGAAATATTACTGTGCTCCCTTGTAGCACGTAACATAATATTTTCCACAAAATAGATCTTGATAGATAGTAGAAAGTTCGTGCGTACAGCTTACTAGTAGTCTTATTACTTCAGACTTGCTAGATGAATGAATCTCAATTTGTGACCAGTTTTCATACCTGAAAAGCATTCCCGCTATACCTGTATGCTTCTTCCTGACTCGCAAGAAGTATGGTCTCTCTTTGTCAGATCGCTGTGGTGTTGGGAAATTCTTATGTCACAGTTACTTGTTGGTTTATCTTGGCTCCTGTAGTAGAATGGGATATTCCTGAGGGCAATGAATTGCTTAATACATGTTTGTTGATTTCCTTCTGTTGAATGATGGAATGTATGTGCTTTGATCATGGGAAACAGTTTCAGTTCTTTTCACATTATCTCTTTATAGTTTATTTGTTCCTAAGACTCGGTTTAGATTTTTCCCTCAAGTTCTCATTTATGTTTAACAGGCAGTTTTGGGTTTTGATCTTCATATGGTGCTTTTTATATGTACAATTTGAACTGGTATTATTTTAATACCTGTCACAAAGTCAGAGTTGGTATTAATAATCACAGAGGACTTAGATCTCTGGAATACTAAATCTGTCTTTAGGATGAATATTATTACAGAAGAAAAATGAATTCTACTGACTGGTTATTCAATCTGAAGTTAACATCCCTTGTTTTTATCTTTTCTGCAATAAAATTCAGGCTTTGATTTCCTGAGGTCTTTGTAATTGCTACTGAAAGAAACAAACTTGGTGTGCTTTGAGAAGGATAAGAGCCAACATTGAATATTGGCCATATAGCAGGCACTGTTCCTTGCATATATTATCTCTTAAATTTCCCCAGTTTTATGGGGGTAATACTATTATTATGCATGTATTGTAGGAGAAAAACTGAAGCTTGAAAAGGTGAAGGAACCTCCCCAGGGTCACGTAGCGAGTCACTGACAGAATTGGGCTCCTAAAGCATGTATCTCTGATTGTAGAGCCCATGGTGTAAGCACCTGGACAGCACAGATACATGTAAAACACAAATTCATACTTTACCACCCATATTCTCTCCCACCATCTTGAAGGTTTAAAGCATCTTCATGCTGGTAATATATTAAACATTTGCTGGACTAATTTTTTCACCAGTATTACCAAGAAGACAATTTTTTGTATTTCTTTTCATCTCTTGTGTAATAACAGTGGTAGACTATAGACAGCCAACACATTATCTTTCATTTCTCTAAGTACCTCTCATCATTTGACACAAAGGAAGGCCATTGTCTACAATATATGCAAATATGTATTTTTCAACTGTGATAATATATGTAATCACTTATTTCAAACACTTGTTCTAGTGTTTAAATGTTTATTTGCATTATAAAGAAAATAATAAAAGTGCAAATCAGAAATTCAAGTGCTTCAGAAACCCTACCTCTTAGAGACCAGTATTTCCATCATTCCACAGATGGTGTTGGGTCTGCATCTGTATCTATATCTAACATATACACTCCCGCATGCACACCATGTGTAATTTTCTTTTAATAGTCATATATTGTTCCATGATATGCTTGCTCGCTAAGTTGCTTCAGTCATATCTGACTGTGCGACCCTATGGACTGCAGTCTGCCAGGTTCATGTGTCCATGGGATTCTCCAGGCAAGAATACTGGAGTGGATTACTATGCCCTCCTCCAGAGGATCTTCCCTACCCAGTGATCAAACTCACATCTATTACGTCTAATCTGTATTGGCAGGCAGGTTCTTTACAACTAGCGCCACCTGGGAAGCCCATTCCATGGTATGAAACTTGTCAAAATGTATATAACTAGTACTCTTTGGGGGGTATTTCAATTTTTTTTAATTGCATGAAACATCAGTATATGTTTATCTTTACATAATAAAATTGTATTTTTTTTGCATAGGATGAAAGGAAACTGAAGTTGCTCAGTCATGTCTCTTTGTGACCCCATGGACTGTAGCCTGCCAGGCTCTTCCATCCATGGGATTTTCCAGGCAAGAATACTGGAGTGTTACTTCATTTGCTATTATTTTCAAAAAAAAATAATACTGGAGTGGGTTGCCATTTCCTTCTCCAGGGAATCTTCCTGACCCAGGGATCAAACCCTGGTCTCTTGTATTGCAGGCAGACTCTTTACCGTCTGAGCCACCAGGGAATAAGTTAATAAAAATGAATTTCCAAAGAAATTTTTTTGTGCATTTTATGAAAGTGAAAGTTGTTCATTTGTGTCCGACTCTTTGAGACCTCATGGACTATATAGTCCATGGAATTCTCCAGCCCAGAATACTGGAGTGGGTACCTTTCCCTTCGCCAGGGAATCTTCCCAACCCAGGGATCGAACCCAGGTCTCCAGCATTGCAGGCGGATTCTTTACCAGCTGAGCCACATATATGTTGCCAAATTGTGCTCCAGTATATAGTGTATTAACTTAAACCCCATCAGCACTGTATGAGTGCATTTTTTTTTACAGCCTTGATAGCACGAGATATTATCATTCTTTTTAATCCTTGTCAACCTTATAAATGCTGTAAGTAATATCTCTTTGTAATTTGATTTCAATTTCTTATGTTATAAAGTTCTGTTGGGTTTTGAATCTTGAAATTTTGCTTGGTAGAACGTTGAGACTGTCACTGTTTTTCTCTGTGAAATTGAGGCTATGACAATTCTAAGCAGACCTAGGCATTTTCTTTGGCTTTTAAAAGTAGAAATGTTTCTTCCTTCTTTAGGTGGTAGAGTCTAATATACGGGTAATGTTGTATGTTCTTGATGATTCAGTCATTATCATATTATGATTGCTTTTTGTATAGCTTTATTTTAAGAGCCATTAGATGTAGTATGCTTTAACTTGGTGGGGCATATGCTTTACTTTTAGAGCAAAACTTCCATGTCACTTCTGTTATTTTATGAAAGAATACCTGGAACCAAATGTGGCAGTTCCTATATGATATCTGAAATTGTACTGTAAACACAGGAGAACCTATAATACTAGTCTCAGCTTTCTTCTTTACATTTCAAGTACTTTAGATTTAGTGGTTTCCCAGGTGGCTCAGTGGTAAAGAATCCACCTGCCAATGCAGGAGATGTGGGTTCGATCCCTGAGTCAGCGAGATCCCCTGGAGAAGGAAAGGGCAACCCACTCCAGTGTTCTTGCTTGGGAAGTCCCATGGACAGAGGAGCCTGGCAGTCTACAGTCCATGGGGTTGCAAAGTTGTGTCCAGCTACAACAACAACTTTGAATCCCATTAGGCATTAGCTGAGTTTGTTAGCTTTACTGTTCTTTTTGGTTATAGAAGAAAACTAATATTCAATATTTAAGTATTTTTTTTCAATTCACTATGTTTGTAGTGCTTGATATTGCTATGCTGTTATGTTTTATCTTTCCCCCTGCTTTTTGCCTGCAGTAATAGCTGCTGCTTATTATTTTTTAACCTCTGTAAGCATGTTTTTGCCTTTTAGGAATAGTTATCTTAGAAGTTCCTTCTTATTTCTCTTTGGCTTTTTGACAAAAAACTGTCTCTGAACCTGCAGGTTTAAATAGACAAAGGAAAAAAACCTCTGTTGTTTATTACCTTTCCAGAAGAGGGTGTAGCAAGAGAGGAAAAGAGCAACTATACTGTCCCATCCCTCTTCATATTAGGCATCTCTTAAAATTTACAGATGATGGAATATTCATCATACTGCAAAACACTCCTACTCTCATAACTCATAAATAATATTGAAAATTAAATCCAACATGTTCTGTTAACAGGACCCAAAAAAGGAAAGTTGTCTCGCTCTAAAATATGATCATTGCCCTATGAGACAAGGGTGAATAGAGAGAACACATATTTAGGACTGAAATGGAAGTCTTGGAAGGAAAAATCTTTTAATTTAATTAAAATCATTACTAATCTCAGATAGACTCATAGCATCCTTTAATTGGTGCAGTGGATTTATGGCATTTACACATCAGAAAAAATAAACAACATTTTGACATTAGATGCCTAAGAAAATAGACTTTTTTTTTTCTGGGAAATTTATTTATACTGCTAGGATTTGAGGAAAAAAAGGATCGATTGCTGCTTCCTAGTCTGTCAGTAATTTAAAGTTTTTTGCCTTTAAAAATAAATCTGCTATTGTTTCTTTCATATAAGAATGGTTATTATATAGTCCAGAAACACTAAATTTTATTTGTTGAGGATTCCGATTTTAGTGTTAAGAGCATAGAATACAACAATTCTTGATGCATTGTTTCCATTTTCTTACTCAACTACCCTTTGAGGCTGAGCCTCAACTCCTGTATTGAAAATGACTTCTCTAATATACCACATTACATCCTAAGTACAGATCCCAGTTTTCCTTTTCTGTTGCTATGTTCTGTTGAGCTCTCTGAGGCATATGTTGTTGACTGCTGTCTTCTTGGAGCTCTCCTCTTAGAACTTCCAAGGTACTTTTCTCACCTTGTTTTTAAAAATTCCCCTGACCTTTAAATATTTGATCTCTCTCAAGGTTTACCCTTATTTCTCTTTATTACTCTCTTTTCCACAATGTTTTCTTAAGGGGTATCATCCTCTTTTTTTAGATTTAGTTGTTGCTTATTCACCAGTAAGTGCATCTTTATCTCTTCTGCAGACAGCCCCCCTGAGTTCCAACCCTGTATTTCCAGCTTCTGACTATTTACCACAAGTCTCCATGTCACTTTTCAATTTGTTAAAGAATGAATGATTAGCTAGCACTTTCCCTCAAATTTGTACTCACTCGTATATTTCCTTCACCATTTAATGGTGTTGTTCAGTGGCCAAGTTGTGTCTGACTCTTTGCGACCCCATGGACTCACAGCACTCCAGGCTTCCCTGTCCTTCACCATCTCCCAGAACTTGCTCAAACTCATGTCCATTGAGTCGGTGATGCCATCCAGCCATCTCACCCTCTGTTGTCCCCTTCTCCTCCTGCCCTCAATCTTTCCCAGCATCAGGGTCTTTTCTAATTAGTCAGCTCTTTGCATCAGGTGGCCTGAGTATTGGAGCTTCAGCTTCAGCATCAGTCCTTCCAGTGAGTATTCAGGGTTGATTTCCTTAAGGGTTGACTGGTTTGATCTCCTTCCATCTAAGTTCCTCAACCTAGAAAGCTTTGGTCTTAATCTTAATCTCCATAAGGACTTCCCTGATAGCTCAGTTGGTAAAGAATCCTCCTGCAATGCAGGAGGCCCCATTTCGATTCCTGGGTTGGGAAGATCCACTGGAGAAGGGAAAGGCTACCCACTACAGTATTCGGCCTGGAGAATTTCATGGACTGTAACAGTTCATGGAGTCGCAAAGAGTAGGACATGACTGAACGACTTTCCCTTAATCTCCATAATCTTTAAAAACAATAAACAAAAGTATGTAGTCTGTGCTAGCTATAGTTGTTACTTAAATTGTTAACATTTTGTTTGAATTTAATAAAATTTAAGATACTAGATTTTAAAGTTTTCTTTAACCTTAACTGTGATTTTGAAAAGGTGTCTTTAGCCAATTCTTTTCAGGGAACCTGGGGACATGTTCTGTAATTTTATATTTTAAAAGGTAGAGGGGAAATATGACATATATAAAATTTGACTACACATAGTTTTCAGGACTATGTTTCAGAAAGCAAGCGAGTTATCTTGTATATAAGTTATGTTTGTAAAAATAGATGGTATTATATATAAGTGTATATTATGATAGTATATGTAATATAAATATATTACCAAAATTAAGTTATTTATAATTCTGCACTGACTGTATAAGAAAAGAGCTGGCCAATGAGGAGAAAAATTTCTTCAGTTATGCAAGTTGATACTTTCTAACAAAGCCAGTTTATTGTAGTAGAGGGAGTGAATATTTTTACTCTGGTTGTCTTTGAGGACATTGAGCATATATATGCTATTCTGTGAAATCATTACAAGTAGAAAAGGAATGCTTTGTTCACTGCTAAGGTTGTGGGGGAAAAGTTACCATTTCTTGGATTGTTGTAGAAACAAGTATTAAAAAGCTTACAGGAGAGAAAATCTATATGATTTTCATCGTTATGGCTGAGGCTTTGCTGATTCTGTAGAAATTGTTCCTGTCTGCTTAAGCAGTCTGCGTGTCCAGACTTCAAAATGGTCTAATTAAAAAGAGTAACTTCCTTCTCTCTCTCTCTCTTTTTTTTTTGTTTAGAATCAATTTATTTTGAATATGTCCTTCTGATATTTTCTAGATAAAAGTAGAAGGTTAAATCATCCAAGGATGTCCGGGATTTCAAAATACAGCCCACCCTCCCCCCCCAACAAATACATGTACACGTACACATAGAACAAAATACTGAAATGAAACCCTTGAGCTTTCTGTGAGAAATTTAGTCTTTATAATTCATACTTCCCTTGAGGATTGATTTTGTTCTGCTTTTGATGAATTCTGACTTTCTTGTTCCATGGCTGTCATCTCAGTTGTTTAATGATTTATTTTTCTTACTCAGAGAATTGAGTTTTCCAGATAATATAGCTATACCTTGTATTGGTGTCAAGGTCAAAATGTTTTAATTTTATTGATGGAACTCATTGTAACCTGAGGGTCCTTTGCTGTATATTTAAATCCTGTCATATCATCTAAAAATGGTCATATCTTGGCTTTTGGTCCAGCAGATACTTTTATTAAATTCCTTGGCTACATCTAGTTTACTTTTCTGTGAAAGAAATATAATGGAATTCTACCAGCATCATGATTGCAAATAGATTGTTACTATGGTAACCTGACAGTTTTTAATATTAGAGTTTTCTTGTTAAAGCAAAACTTACGACATTGGGGACCTTTCCCTGACTATGAGAACTTTATGGTGTCTCTTATAGTTGGCAGTACCCTGTGTCTGCTAAGAAAGCTCTTAATTCTTTAGCAAGAAAACCATGCATTTAAACACTTCATTTGCTCATCAATCCCTCAGCTACTGTGTTAGGAAGACTTATACTTTCTCAACTGTAGTCCCTTTCTTTGGTGTAAGGTCTTCTAGAGTTGGTGCCAGTGAGATTTGGAAGAGACACTAAGTAAAGAGAATCACATTATTGTACCTGACACCAAAGAATTTTGCTATCGACCAACTGCATGAGTGGTCTTGGGAAAATGACTTAGATTCCTTGGGACAGGTTTTTAAAAATGATAAGTGGGAATATTAATTCTTGTCTTATTTGTCTCATGGATTTATTTTAATAAAATGAACCATAAAATATTACTGTTTTTATTCATAGTGAATAATAGGAAGAACTAATACATTTGTACCATAATGGGTTTATGTATTATCTCATGTAACTCTCATAGTAACCCTGTGAAATAGATATTTTACTCTTATTTATGTATGAAGACATTTATAAGCAGAGCTTAATTGATTGGCACATAGATTTCACAGCTGTTAAATGTCTAGGTGGATTTGGAATCAGTTCTTTTTCTAGTTCCATTGCTTTCCCTGCCAATTCTTATGCCTACCATGGTAGCCAGTATGTAGCTGACTCTATTTGTTGAATAAGTGAATACTGAACTGAACACTTCCTGGAAATACAAGCTTCAGGAAGACTGACCACTTACTGATAAGCTAAATCTGGACTAGTCAAGAAATTAGAGATTAGTAATTTTTTAACAAGGTAGGCCCTATTTGTTTCTATACTTTTCTTTAGAACTTTCTTTATACTCATTCATTAGGCCTTTATCAAACTTTGTGAGTGACACTATGTGTCAGGGACTCATGTATGCAGAGATGAGTAAGACAGGCTTAGCCAGTGGTCTGGGTAGTCAGACCCTATGGAGGGTATATGAACTCCTCTAAGAATATGTGATATTTCTATCAAGATAAGTTTGTTATTAAGGCCTGGAGACTGATCCCGTCTTTGACCCTTTATTAATACTTAAAAATAACAAGAAATATATTACTCTGAAGTTCTGAGCAAGTTTAATTTGTCATAGACTCTTTAGGTTCTACAGGTGTTATACCAGTTGAGTCAAGCCAAATTATTTGTTCATCTTACAGTCTTTGAAAGTCATTGGGTGCCTGCTATGCTTGCCATATAAACTACTGGTTTATTTCTTCAAATATGAGAGTCACAGTACTGTCTACTATTCATAGGGGGCTCCTGCCCTTAGAGTACATGGGAAGGGCATTACACCCAGGCTGTAGGTGCCTGGGGAGGCTATGAGAAAGGCTTTCAGTGTTCAATGATAGTTGCTCTGTTGTGCCCGACTCTGCAACCCATGGACTGCAGCCCACCAGGCTCCTCTTTCCACGGGATTTTCCAGGCAAGGATACTGGAGTGGTTTACCATTTCCTTCTCCATGGAAAAGTCTTTGCAGCTAGATAAATTTGGGACAAAAGTTATCAGGCAGAGAAGCAGTGTATGTCAAGGCACAGATATAAAAGATGTTGTTTTGGGGAAACTGCTAAACAATTCAGTATGGGCAGGATGCAGGAACTTGCTTAGAAATGAGGCTAAAGATAGGCTGGAGCCAAGGAGTTGGGCCTTATCTTGAAGGAGAACATCTCTCTCTCTCTCTCTCTCTATATATATATATATATATTTTTTTTTTTTTCTTTTTGGCTGCTCTGGGTCTTTGTTGTGGCACATAGGCTTTCTCTACTTGTGGGTCTTGCAGACTTCTTTTGTCATGGCACACAGGCTTCTTGCTGTGGCTTGCAGACTCTTTTGTTGTAGCACATCGGGTTAGTTGTGCCATAGGTGTGTGGGATCTTAGTTCCCTGTCCAGGGATCTAACCCACATCCCCTACCTTAGAAGGCAGATTCTTTTCTGCTGGACCACCAGGGAAGTCTCCATTGAAGTTGACAAGGGACATGGGATTTGGTGAGTGAGATGTGTGCTTTAGAAGCTCTTTCTGTCTCAGTTTGGAGGATGACGGGAAGAGAGTAAAGCTGAGACCAGAAGACTGCTACAGTTACCAGGTCAAGAATGTGGTCCTGTACTGTGGCAGTGGTAACTGTGGCCGTGAAAAGGGAAGAGGGAAGGAATGAAAATATTTCTGAGAAGGTGGAATTGCTAGCACTTGGAAGCTGTCCACTGTGGGCGTGTTAGAAAGAAAGGAGCGAGGATGCCCACGTTTCTAACATGGCACACTGGGGAGAGAGTGGTAGTGCCCTAGAAAGACTGTGAATACAGCCGGGGGAGTTGAGAATAGGAAAGAGAGAAAGTGGAGGGGGAGTTGGCTATATAGATCATGCATTTCACTTTGGATGTGTTGAGTATGAGATGTTTGTGGGATATCCGGGTGGATGTATTCGTCTGGAAACTGGATATATGCAGCTGAATCTCAAGAACGATTTGGGTAGGAAATTGAGACTTGAGAATATAGTATATAGCCTCAAAAATTTAGGGAGGATTGCTTATTCTGTGGAGGTACAAATACTACTGGGACATGGTGGAAACAACGAAAACAGTAAGAATATGGGTGGAACTCTGTGGAATAGGAATATTTGAGAGGCTGATTGCATGTGTGTTCAGTCATGTCCAGCTCTGCAACCCTATGGACCATAGCCTGCTAGGCTTTTCTGTCCATGGGGTTTTCCAGGCAAGAATACTGGAGTGGGTTGCCATTTCCTTCTCCAGGGGAATCTTCCGAACCCAGGAATCGAACCTGCATCTCTTGCAACTCCTGCCTTGCAGGAGATCCATTGCATTGCAGGCAGATTCTTCACCTGCTGAGCCATCAGGGAAGCTCCCATTTAAGAGACTAGCTGAAAAGAAAGAGAAACCAGGTGTGGTGACAAATTGAGAGGAAAAGGCAGAGGAAAGCCTAGAGAAAAAAATGTCATAGAAACCACTGGAGAAAAAGACATTTCAGGGTTGAAGTCAACAGTCTCACGCTGTAGAGAAGTCAATTATGATGAAGACTAAAAAGTGTTAATTGATTTCAATGGTAAAGAATCCTTTAGTGGTTAGAGTGGTAAATGCCGAATCTTTTCACGAACTTTGGCTACAAATAAAAAATAAATAGGATGGTAGTTAAAAAGGGAATGCAGTTTTTTGGTTCATTGGTTGGTTGTTTTAAAGAGATTTGAACTTGGATGCATATTTAAAGGTAAGTGGGGTAGATGGTCATTGGTGATGAAGTGAGATTCCTGAGGTGAGAGCAAAGGGATTAGCCTTGAGTCCTGGGAGAGACACTTCCCTCCTGAGACTCCTGTGGGTTGTTCCACTGTGTATGCTAGAAGACTTAGCAGAATGGCCTCACCAGTTGGAGAGCCTTAAAGTGTCCTATATCCTCAAAAGAGAAATACATGGGCATCTGCCCCTGGAGAAGGAAATGGCAACACACTGCAGTATTCTTTCCTGGGAAATTCCATGGACAGAGGAGCCCGGTGGGCTCCATGGGGTTGCAAAATGTCGGACACAACTTAGTGACTAAACAACTTAGTGACTAAATAATGCCCACACTATACTATGTTATATTACTTTGACCTCACAGTTCTCTAATTTTTTAAAACTCACCTTCTGATAATAGCTTAATATAACTCACAGTTTAATAAAAAATTTACCTTGACCACATTTATATTAAAGTAGCCTTTTGGAAGCACTCTAAGGTGCCAATGAACCATTAGTAAATACCAAAGTATATAGTATGTGTAGAGGTGAATGATTTGTTGTACAAACTGACAATCAACATAGCTCAGAAGTGGACTGCTAGTTCTGAGACTCTTGATGAGGTCTCCTATAAGGCCGTGGCCCCATCACTGTCTTGAGGGGGTGATATGATGTAGTTTAGAGATTCACACTCCATTCCTGGTGAGGAGCTGCACCAAGTATAAAATAGTATCAGATGTGATCTGATTTGTCTGCAGTGGGCATTCCTCGTATAGATGCAGTGAGAAAGGTATTTTACCAACTGCGGCAGCTAGATTTTTGTTCTTTGTAATCCTCCTCGATTTTATCTGCAAGTTTTCTCAAGTCATGCTTCAGTTTTCAGTCTTAACCCTTCACGTCAACTAAATTTATTTTCTTGTAAATGGTTGTCTCTTGACTTCTTTCCTTGTATTTTTCAGTTCCCCTCACCCCTGCCTGATCTCCCTCTGTCTTTTTCTCAGTCCCTTATAAGAATGCAGACTGCTAGTTCTGCGAGACCTTTTAACCCCTGAATGATCTCAAGAAATAGGTTGACAATACCTGCTCACAGTACTTTAAGAAAGACTAGTAACTGTCATGCCTTTTACTGTGTCATATGGCTTATTATAGCTGATACCTGCAAAAATTACATTATAGCGTGCCGGAGTGACTTGTATGTTGGAGTGGATTTTTATTAGCCATACATTTGCCCCATATAGAGATCATGTCTGCTTAGTATGTGACAGTTATAGTAAGTTTAAGGGTCCAGACATATTGGGTTAGTTGTGGGAGGTCGTCATGACTCCTTTACAACCTACCTGTATGATAATCAAATTCATTTTTTTCCCAAGACCAATATTTTCTTCTTTCTATTATAATTAGCTTTCTCATTCTGCAAGTTAACTATGATAATAAATACTGAATACTTGGCATGTTTTCTCAAGTATGAAAATAAAGGCTTATACTTAATGCGTAAATTACAGCTGAACATAGGTCCAGACATATGTTTATTAGTGTTGCTGAAATCATTGGGACTTCTTGTCAGTGCTGTTGCAAATGTTCCTGAAGGGCCTTCAAGTTGCTTCCTTTTCTGTCCCCTGTAAATAAAATAAATACATTTTACTTTGCATGAATTTCAGATTTATTTATCCCTTTATTTGGAGGTCCAAATATAAACAGCAACAACGAGTACTGAGGAGTCCAGATGCTGCCCTGGGCTTGTTAGATGCCTCATGGTCTCTAAACATTTGGTCTACTGTTTCTGGCTAAATGCCAGGAGCAAATTATACTTTCTGTGCAACTGTTAGCTTACTGTCTCCCTTCTCAGAGCATGATCTGCAAAATGTACTCATAAGACGTCAAATTTGAATTGTAAATTTGTGTGTGAATATTATTTTACAAGTAGTCAGAAAAGAAACCAAAGGGGAACATTTTTGTAATTTGTTAGCAAGCTGTACACATAATTTATAGCTGATGCTCATTTTGACCATATCGTCATCAATATTCTATAGGATATAGAAACACCAATATTCTCAAAGCTTTCTTTCTTTTTGTTAAAATCGCTTTATTAATTTACATATTTTCTGTTGTACTTAAAAGCTTCTTAATTGAATCATCGTGAGGTAACAAATAGTCTAATTTTTTAAACAGGGGAAATTAGATATTTTTTAATGTGGAAAACTGCCTGTCTAAAAAGAAGTATATAACCTCAGAGATTTATTATTACTTTTCTTCCAACTGTTCTGTATTTGGTGATAGGGTAATTGATGATTAAGATGCCAGGTTGGTAAATTATGAAAATTGTGCACCTCCTGTGTTTTTATTTCAGAATAAAGCTAGATTTTCCCCCACCCCCAATCTGGACAAAGGAAAAGATAAACTTGGAAAAAAGAATGCTACAAAATTTTCTTTCTTTATTTTGTGAGGTTTATGTACTTTGGTTCCTTCTGTTGAGATAGTCCTAGTATTGCTTATTGATAGTACGAAAACTGAACTCCAGACACTTGAAAGAAAAGCAGTGGAATGAATGGCATCTGATGGCTGTGGCTTTATAGTGTGTTGATGTGTCTGAAATTCTCACCCCCCTGAGTTAAAGTCAAAGTTAAGTCTTGAAGTTTCTTATAAGCCCATTTTTAATTTAGACAAGGTTTTGTTTTTACAGGTGCACTCCATTTGTGAAGAAACTTCCTATAGAAAAGTCATACCTATGGAGTTTATAATTTAAGAAATTAACTATACTTTTGCTTTCTGGGAGCTTTTGCTCCCTCTCTTGACCAGTTTCCTCTCTGCTCACATACCAATATAGTTAACTTTACTTTATTGCCTTTTCTTCTAGAGTCGTGTCAATTGCAGAAGTTTTGAATATCATTCAAGTATCTCCTTTAAGTATGGAAGAACACACTTTTGATCACCAAGAAGATGGCTTCTTTAAGATCAGTGTACTTAATTTTATTGAGTTATCACTGTTTTCTCCCCATAGGCACACATACCTATTGTGATAAATACCCAAGTGATTCTCATCATCTGCATTGATGGTTGGGGAATTATTTTGGACAGAGTGGGTCCCTCTATCCATAATATTTGCATATGGCCTCAACTGAGGGAGACTTCCGTGTAACTGACCTGGGTCACCCTCGATTATTGCTTTGAATTCCTGTTGGTGATTCTATGGCCACTTGTAGTCACGTAAAATTCCTGCCAACTACTAGCAGCTGTGAACACATTTACTGAGCATTTTCTATGTGCTCTGAACTGTGCTCAGTACTTTACTTGAATTATTTTGTAAAAGACCTGTTTGAGATCAAGGTCATTGGGAGGGTAGATTTATGTACACTGTTAGATCTGCAAAGAAAGTATAATATCAAGGAATAATTTTCAAGAAGTTAGAACTTGAGTCATAGAAATGCAGACTAAAGTGTGTCAACTATTTATTAACTTATTAACAAGGAAAACAGGGTTACTACTGGTTCCAGCATTTATATCTATCTATCTATCTATCTATCTATATGTTATGTACATTGATTCATGTTCATATTTTATTTACATGTATATGCATGTGTGTGTGCTTACTTGCTCATTAGTATCTGACTCTTTGTGCCCCTTTGGACTATAGCCCGCCAGGTTCCTCTATGCCTGAATTTTCTCAGGCAAGAATACTGGATTGGGTTGCCATTTCCTCCTCTAGGGCATCTCCCCTACCCAGGGATCGAACCAGCATCTCCTGTGTCTCCTGCATTGCAGGTAGATTATTTCCCCTCTGAGCCATCAGGGAAACCCACATATATGCATACATTTATAAATATGTATATAAAATAAGATTTCTAGGTTGGAGATGAAACTGGTAATGTTCTACAGTCAGTAATAAAGCTATAACATATAGTCTTTTTCTTCAAGAGTAGTTTATGTTTAATTTTTCTACTGGTTGGTTTGCCATTTCATTTAAGTATTGATATGCTAAATATAAATACTTAACATTAATTTCATGCTAATACCTCCTTTTGTTATTTTTAATCGTTAGAAACTGGACTGTTGTGAATGGTGTATTTGAGGTTGTGTATAATCATAATTGTCATGGAGTCTGAAATCTGGAATGTGCCCTGGTCTTTGTTTATGACTGGACAGTGTGAAAAGTGGGAGATACAAACCCTGAAGATGTGGCAAGTCGGGATCCCTGTCGGTTCTGTGAGTGCTGTAAGCTCTGTGTACAAACGAGCTTGTGCTTCTGATGTCATAGGTATGGCAATTTTCTGTTTTTCTGGTCTTGCAGAAGCTGGTGTCGTTTAGGGACCAGTGGGGCAGAATATTGCAGTTTGGATCAAATTGTTTAATTTGAGACCTCTAGTTACCAAAAAAAGACATAATCATAAATACATGTGAACGGGAACTTTATTTGTGTGTGAGCAGGGGAACATTTCCTGAGGTGCTGATTACTGACAAGAAGAGGAGAGGGAGGGAGGAGGGTAAGATGGACTCATCTAACACATTTAAAGCCCAGCTTAGCCAGAGTGAGGATTCTGAGGTCCTATCTCTTTGTTCAAATTGAAAATCAAAGGTAAGACTTTAGGAGGGAAGTCATGTAGGAGTTGTAATAACAGTTATAGCCTATGCTTATTGAACATTTACCTACCATGTAGAATGCTAAGCTCTTTGCATGTGATAGTTTGGTTTTACAAAGATAATCTTATTATATTTGATTTAGAAAAGTAGGGGACTTGACCATGATTACAGTTGTGGCCCTTCAGTCTGAATCCAGGGCCCATAAGCCAGACCACTGCTTTATATTCTTTGTATTCTGCACCGTTGTTGAGTAGAAAAACTCTTTATTTCTTCTGTCTGTTTTACTGTACCAGGGAAGGGGCAGGAAGAGGGGATTAAATTCCAGTTCCTCTTAATAAATGGTTTTGCAGTAGTGGTTTGGCGTAGGGTAGGATAACATGGCAAGTGTTGACAATACAGAGAATCTAGGCTTATTCATTCCTGTTTGGGGAGAGAGATTCAGCCTCAGTTTTACCTTAAATTGTTAGCAACCATAACAAACCAGATTCATGTATAATATTTTCTAGGCAGTTTTTGTTGACTGTTTAGTTATTTTAGTCATGAATACATTTTTACCGTTTTCCCTATAACATATGTTGAAACAGAAGTCTCATCTGCTAGAAGCAGTATTAAAAGTGCTTACATAACAATAATGTTGATACACAAGATCATTTGTATCCAAACAAAGAAGTTTAACCACTGTACTTCATTTATCTTCATCTGTCCCTAAGTGGCAAGAAAAGAGATGTTGAAAAATAAGAGGAGGTAGGAAAAGAAAAACACGTTAACTTCTTGGGAACGTAATGTGGTTTTTGAATTTCTACATTGTATTTGTTTTCATGTTTTCCTTTCTTCTTTTCATGATTCCTTCTTTTTGTGGTTTTCTGCCCCCCCTCCCCCCAATAGGTTTCAGGTTCTAATAAAGTCCAGCACCCATGTATGTCATCATCCTCTGATGTTGGAGTCCTTTTTCTACTTGGTTTTTATAGCTAGATAGTGTTAAGCTGTGTTTCCATAGCCTTCTGTTTAACTCATGTCTTGGGAATTTCTTCTTTTCTTGCCACAGTTGAGTATGGGTGCCTATATTCAGGAATCAAAACTTTTTCTTCCACTGCTTTCTTAACACTTAAGTACAGGTTGTGCTCATAGTATGCATTTAAAATCCACATTTGTTCAGTGTTATCTCCACTCATATATTATACAGACATTTTGGGGTTACATACTATACGCCAGGTATTGGAGATGTGTTCAGTTCTGGGGATACAAAAATGACAATGACATAATCCCCTATGCTTAAGATGTTCAATTTTCTTGTAGAGGAGAAACATCTGTTTAAAACAGAAACATTGTACTATAGTATGACAGAGCTTTCACCATCCATAAACTAATCATAAAATAACTATTTCATAATGTTACAAGTAAGGTGAATATGATAGTGTTTGGAAAGCAGCCAGCCACAGTCTCAGGCACATAGGAGATCATTAATATTTAAATTGAATCCATTATTATTCATAAAATACAGTAGGTCCTAAAGAAGAAGGAGATAGCATTTTCCTGGGCTTGTTCAGTAAAGAATCTTGAGTTAACTCAGACCCATGATTCAGACTATATCACTGTATATGGTATGGTAGCCCTGCTTCCTTCTCACTTTTATTGTATCCAATCATATGCTAGAATTTAATTCTCAAATGTATCTTTTTAATGACTGCTAAGTGCTTGTGAGTACCCAGAGGGGAGATGCTATATTTCTATGTATCTCTGCTTTTCCATGTTCTTTCAGAAATATGTAAGTGTTTGTTAGACAAATGGATTTGTAGAATAAATCGGTAGATTCTAGGAAACACTGCTATGAAATACTAGGGTGATTTTAATTGCTGGGTCTTTGCAAATAAAATAGCCAAACTGAAGAAAGCATCTTTCCACTCGCAATTGTAGGAGTAGCCATACTTTTCCTGTCGTGTGTTTGGTGTGGGAATCTGATCAAATGCAGTTTCAACTATAGGATGCAGTTGGGAGTTGTCGCATCTGACAAATGCAGAAAAGATGAGGCCAGCAGGGGTCAGTTTAATACCAGCTTACATTGCAAGCACAGTGCTTTTTACTTCTCTGTAAACTGGAATGAAAATAGAAACTGAAATATACAATCCAAATATTAAGCTTTTTAATATCAAGCTATAGCAGAGAATTGCCAAAAAATTAGGTAGAATATTTAACCAGTTTTAATGGATGACAAAGACTACTAGTGACAGAAAATAAATGATGGAAAATAGATAGATTCACTCTCTTTTTCTTGATCTGGCAGAGTAGGACTTTCAGCTAAAGTTATTTTCCTCACTGGCTCTTTTGTGTTGACTTATGCCAGAAGCAGCGTGGAAATATCATGTGTATTCTTTTGATCTTAGTTACTTGGTAGACTTTATAACACAATGCTTAAATTTATGCCTGTTTTGGGACTACCTGGCTATAACGATAAACCACTACTCACAGCTTGCATATAAAATGTCAATACTTCACAGAGTTGTATTCATAATAAGAAACTGTACATGAAGTGGTGACTTCTGAATGCTAAACTTCAAGTGAAATAACAAATATCTATCTATTAGCTGGAGGTTATCGTGTTCTTCTGTTCTCAGCCACTCAGTCGTGTCTGAGTCTTTGAGACCCCGTGGACAATAGCCCACCAGGCTCCTCTGTTCATGGATATTCTCCAGGCAAGAATACTGGTGTGGGTTGCCATGCCTTCCTCCTCCAGGGAGTCTTCCCAACCCAGGAATTGAACCCAGGTCTCCTGCATTGCACGCAGATTCTTTAACATCTAAACCACCAGGAGAGGATTTGAATGGCCTTTATCTTTGCAGCCTTGATGTATGGGTTGACATTTAATAAGACTAGCCTCTCAAATGCTGAGAACACAATGTGTGCTAAAACTCAGAGCCTTGCCTGCTAATCTTAGTGACTGAGAGTAAGTACTCTTCACAGATCGAATAGTTGTTTTCTTGATGTCTGCAGTTCAATTCAGTTCAGTCGCTCAGTCATGTCTGACTCTTTGCGATCCCATGAATCGCAGCACGCCAGGCCTCCCTGTCCATCACCAATGAGTTTACTCAAACTCATGTCCATCGAGTCGGTGATGCCATCCAACCATCTCATCCTCTGTCGTCCCCTTCTCCTCCTGCCCCCAATCCCTCCCAGCATCAGGGTCTTCCAATGAGTCAACTCTTCGCATGAGGTGGCCAAAGTACTGGAGTTTCAGCTTCAGCATCAGTCTTTCCAATGAACACCCAGGACTGATCTCCTTTAGGATGGATCGGGTTGGAGATCTCCTTGCAGTCCAAGGGAACGCTCAAGATCTTCTTCCAACACCACAGTTTCAAAAGCATCAATTCTTCGGGCGCTTCAGCTTCTGCACAGTCCAACTCTCACATTTCTCACATGACCACTGGAAAAACCATAGCCCTTACCAGACGGACTTTGTTGCACATGTGGAAAGTATAAGGTTCTCTGCCTTTTATTAAAAGCTGTCTCTAGGTTGGTCGATAACCTTCCTTCCAAGGAGTAAGCCGTCTTTTAAATTTCTTGCTGCAGTCACCGTTCTGGCAGTGATTTTTGAAGCCCCAAAAATTTAAAGTCTGACACTGTACACATTTCCCCATTCTATTCCCATGAAGTCGAGACCATGTTGCATGATCTTAGTTTTCTGAATTTATTGAGCTTTAAGCCAACTTTTCAATCTCCGTCTTCACTTTCTATCAAGAGCTTTTTAGTTTCCTCTTCACTTGCTTCTACCATAAGGGTTGGTTGTTATCTGCCATACTATGCGTTACTCGTATTTCTCCCCACAATCTTGATTCCAGCTTGTGCTTCTTCCAGTCCAGCGTTTGTCATGATGTACTCTGCATGTAAGTTAAATAAGCAGGGTGACAATATACAGCCTTGATGTATTCCTTTTCCTATTTGGAACCAGTCTGTTGTTCCATGTCTGGTTCTAACTGTTGCTTCCTGACCTGCATATAGGTTTCTCAAGAGGCAGGTCAGGTGGTTTGGTATTCCCATCTCTTTCAGAATTTTCCACAGTTTATTGTGATCCACACATTCAGAGGCTTTGGCGTAGTCAATAAAGCAGAAACAGATGTCTTGATGTCTTGGTACACTTATTTTCCTAAGGTAGTAGGTGCTTGTTACTAAAATTGTTGAACTAAGACATTCTTATGTTAAGACTGAAGAATGTAAGAACTGTTAGACCTGGAAGATACCTGGAAGTGTCATAAGCCTCTCATAGGTGGCTGTGCGATGCCCCATGGGCAGGGCTGCTGCTGGCAGAGCACTTCAGACTTCCTTTTTCCTATTTAAAAAAAATTAAAAATTTTATTCAATTTAATTAATTAATTTGACTGCATTTGGTCTTAGTTGTGTCTTGCGAGATCTTTTCGCTGGAGTGCACTGACTCTCCTAGTGTGGCCTGCGGTCTCGGTAGTTGCAGCACGTGAGTTGGGATCTGACTTCCCTGATCAGGGATTGAACCTATGTCCTTTGCATTGCATGGTGGATTCTTAACCACTGGACCTCCAGGGAAGTCCCCCTTCAGACTTCTTATAGTATTCTTTTCCATGATACCATACTGTGTTTTTCTCTCCATACTGTGTGTTTGCTTTGGCTTGTTCACTATTCTGCATATTTGAATTGAATGTTAAATATACTGTAGAAATCAAGAGCCTGCCCTAGTGTTGTAGCCTTCTTCAGCTGTAGACTGGAAGCCCATGCTCGTGAGTAAGGACTGGTGACAGGAATCTCCTCTCCTGGCTTTAACGGATCCCAAAGGACTCTAGTGAGCCGTGTCTCCTGGGGCCACTTAGAGCCAAGAGAGAAGGGTCTCCTCAGAAGGGGATAGGGCTCTGCTTCAAAGCACAGGGGGTTGCATGCTCCCAGCAGTGCTTGTAAGGACTGTTGTGTGGCCTGTGATCCGTATTTGATCATGCTTTAGGGCTGAAGTTGCTAGACTAGAGTGGTATCAGGAAGGAACACAGGGCGGCATTACTCACTGAACTAAGTGGTCTGTGGTCTGTACAGCAGACAGACAGCTCTGCCTAGCACTGGTGTTCTGAAAAAGCCTGCTTTATTGGCAACATTTTTTCTTTTTAACCAGGTAAGAAGTTTCACCCTCCCTGTCTTGATTAGTTCTCTGTTGTGGGTGAGAAACTGCTACACATTTAGTGGCTTAAAATAATACCATACTTATTTTATGGTTTCTGTGATTCCTGTAGTTAATTACTTCCGTATTATCTAAAATTTTATAAACCCGTGATGTAGTCTCCCTTTAGTTCTAGTATTCTAAGTTTCACATCTGGGCATCTTATAATACCTGACTTTTCTAAGAAAGAACAGTCATATAGCAAAAAACACTGATGTGAGCATAATACTGACACCTAGTCCAGTGTTTTATTCTGGTACTTCTCTGAAGACGGAAATGGCAAATCACTCTAGTATTCTTGCCTCGGAAATCCCATGGACAGGGGAGCCTGGCGGGCTACGGGCTTGGGGTGGCAAAGAGTCGGACACGATTTATCAACTCAACAACAAAAACTCCTGCTTTAAGCCACTACTGCTGGATGCTGTGGACCCTGTTTTCCAAATGCACATGATTATTTCCTGTTTTAAAATTGCTAACTTACTGAATATAATTGAAAGCAATACAATACAACTTTAAGAAAATTTTACAGCTCTGGTTTTTCACTGATTCAGGTTGAGAGTCCTTCCATCCAGTATAAATTCATCCAAATTTTATTGACTAGCCCATAAACTGTGAAATAAAATGTCTCACCACAGATGCAGGCAGCCTGAGAGACAGTCACATCCCATGGGAACATAGCCTAAATCATCTCTGACAGTATAGAGAGCCAGTCTCAGCCTCGCTCCCCTGCTGTCTGCTATGTCAGAATTCCGTTTTACAAATAACATACTAGAAATGTTAAGCCAACGCTATTAGGGTCATTCAAGAATAATACTTGACAGAATAAAGGCAAGAGCCATACTGTAGTATGGGAGAAAGACTATTAATTTATAAATTAGATCTGGATTCTAATTCTGGCTCCATTATTTGCCACCAACTATTTAACTTATAAGCCTCAGTTTCCTGATCTAGAAAATAAGAATATATTTTCACATCACAACATTAGGACTTCCCTGGTGGTCCAGTGGTTAAGACTTCATCTTCGAAGGCAGGGGAGGCAGGTTTGATCCCAGGTTGGAGAGCTAAGATCCCATATGCCTCGCTGCCAAAATATCAAAACAAGCACTATTGTAACATTGCATTATTAAACTAGTTCTTATAGTGATAATAAGAAGTGAAAGTGTTAGTTGTTCAGTTGTGTCTGATTCTTTGCAACTCATGGACTGTAGCCTGCCAGGCTTTTCAGTCCATGAAATTCCCCAGGCAAGAATACTAGATTGCCATGTGCTTCTCCAGGGGATCTTCCCAACCCAGGGATAGAATCCAGTTCTCCTGCATTGCAGGAGATTCTTTACTGTCTGGAGCTACCAGGGAAGCCAGTGA
Organism: Cervus canadensis; assembly: GCF_019320065.1. NCBI lineage: Eukaryota > Metazoa > Chordata > Mammalia > Artiodactyla > Cervidae > Cervus > Cervus canadensis. Next base: position 47,978,672 of record NC_057398.1, on the reverse strand, counting down.
TAACATAGGGATCATTCAATTCAGTATTTGTCAGTTTATTAATATTGGTTATAGTTGCATTTTTAAGTATATCTACTAAGTATAGTGGCAGATCTGGAATGAGTAATGGTACCATTCAAAAAGTGAGCAGAGAAAAGTGCGAAACTTCAGGATCTAACCCTGGGTCTCAAATGGTATGCTTTAGATAAGGGTACAGTGGGATGGAGTGGGATTACTGGCATTTAGTGGGATAGATAAAGGGAAGATTTTGCTTATTAATTAGGTTTGAGCACATATATTTGTTGGTCTTTATTGATCCTAATTTAGTAGTGAGAGCTTACAAATTCTTCAGCTACTTCAGATTAACCAATTTATCAAGGTAATGGTGATGTTAATTAGAGTTTAGATCATTTTATAAACAGTGATATGATTTCCAGCTGATAACTGATACCTTGATAAAATATGCAAGAAATAATAAGGAAACAGGATCTTCCAAAACCCAAAAGAAATCTGGAGAGAAATTTGAATGTGGACCATTTTATACACTCCACACCTGGGAATGGTGACTATGCGAGGCTGCCTTCTCTTACTGCTCATAGGAAAAGAAAGGACCTTCTTTTTTAGAGACTCACAGAAGAAAGATAAAGAACTCTAAGCCTGGTCTGGGAGTAGAAGTCTATTGAAATGAAGAACTGGAATTAAGGTTGACTAAAAGCCTACTTTCCATTCAACAAGTATTGTTGAGCGTACTTGTCTGTGCTCAGATAACTAAGGTGTGGTCTCTGCCTTTGGGTTGCATTACAGGGAGGCTGTCTAAAGGGTTGTAAGAGAGATGCAGAAAGAGTGGTCTGAGGATATATGGGCATAGTGTCTAGCTGGATGGTGGGGAGAGTTAGGGATGGCTTAAAAGCCTTGTCTTTGATAAGATCTCTCTGCTTCTATGCACCAAGAATGGTTTGCTGGTATTTGAGAAATATGAAGTTGAGTATGTTCAAATGAAAATTTGAAAATGTTTCTCCAAGGCATTATTCATGTCAGATTTTAGAGGTTTGCTATGGACGTGGAATAATCAAATAACATAAACCATATTTTTTCTATCTTTAGAATTGGGCTCAGAAGATCATTTTATAGGTATTCTATCAGTTGATAAAACTTTGGTTCATATGTTAAGATATGATTATTAGCTTTTTAGTATCTAAGCTATACTTATAGTTGTGGTCCATCTTTTTCCTTGGGCCAAGCATATACTCAGCTATCTCTAGGCTGATTTGTATTCATGCCATGCAAATATATTTTAATATTGCTCTGTTTCATCCTTAAAATGCAGGCAAATATTCTGACAAAAAGTTGCAAAGTGAATTTTATATTATTTAGTACTGAGTATATATTCTGTATATATCTTTGGGGCAAGACATTTGTCAGGTTCATAAACCTAGATATAACCATGTTTAATGGAAGAGAATTAAGAAACCATGGGAAATGAATGAGAAAAGAAAAATATTAGTTTCTGCAATTTAAATTTTTTACTTGGATTCATACTCCATTTTGAGTTTTTACTACTTAAAAAGACATTTTCTCTTTCTCGTTGTTTCAAATATATATTTGAAAAATATATATGTTTGAAAAATATATAATATTTTCCTTAAAATAAAATTACTGCTAAGGGCTCCAGCTTCATCCATCTCATTAGGACTGGTTCAAATGAATTCTTTTTAATGGCTGAGTAATATTCCATGGTGTATATGTACCACAGCTTCCTTATCCATTCATCTGCTGATGGGCATCTAGGTTGCTTCCATGTCCTGGCTATTATAAACAGTGCTGCGATGAACATTGGGGTGCACGTGTCTCTTTCAGATCTGGTTTCCTCAGTGTGTATGCCCAGAAGTGGGATTGCTGGGTCATATGGCAGTTCTATTTCCAGTTTTTTAAGAAATCTCCACACTGTTTTCCATAGCGGCTGTACTAGTTTGCATTCCCACCAACAGTGTAAGAGGGTTCCCTTTTCTCCACACCCTCTCCAGCATTTATTGCTTGTAGACTTTTGGATAGCAGCCATCCTGACTGGCGTGTAATGGTACCTCATTGTGGTTTTGATTTGCATTTCTCTAATAATGAGTGATGTTGAGCATCTTTTCATGTGTTTGTTAGCCATCTGTATGTCTTCTTTGGAGAAATGTCTGTTTAGTTTTTTGGCCCATTTTTTGATTGGGTCATTTATTTTTCTGGAATTGAGCTGCAGGAGTTGCTTGTATATTTTTGAGATTAATCCTTTGTCTGTTTCTTCATTTGCTATTATTTTCTCCCAATCTGAGGGCTGTCTTTTCACCTTACTTATAGTTTCCTTTGTAGTGCAAAAGCTTTTAAGTTTCATTAGGTCCCATTTGTTTAGTTTTGCTTTTATTTCCAATATTCTGGGAGGTGGGTCATAGAGGATCTTGCTGTGATTTATGTCTGAGAGTGTTTTGCCTATGTTCTCCTCTAGGAGTTTTATAGTTTCTGGTCTTACATTTAGATCTTTAATCCATTTTGAGTTTATTTTTGTGTATGGTGTTAGAAAGTGTTCTAGTTTCATTCTTTTACAAGTGGTTGACCAGTTTTCCCAGCACCACTTGTTAAAGAGGTTGTCTTTTTTCCATTGTATATCCTTGCCTCCTTTGTCAAAGATAAGGTGTCCATAGGTTCGTGGATTTATCTCTGGGCTTTCTATTCTGTTCCATTGATCTATATTTCTGTCTTTGTGCCCGTACCATACTGTCTTGATGACTGTGGCTTTGTAGTAGAGTCTGAAGTCAGGCAGGTTGATTCCTCCAGTTCCATTCTTCTTTCTCAAGATTACTTTGGCTATTCGAGGTTTTTTGTATTTCCATACAAATTGTGAAATTCTTTGGTCTAGTTCTGTGAAAAATACCGTTTGGTAGCTTGATAGGGATTGCATTGAATCTATAGACTGCTTTGGGTAGAATAGCCAGTGAAGTAAGCCAGAAAGATAAAGAACATTACAGCATACTAACACATATATATGGAATTTAGAAAGGTGATAACGATAAACCTATATGCAAAACAGAAAAAGAGACACAGAAATACAGAACAGACTTTTGAACTTTGTGGGAGAATGTGAGGGTGGGATATTTCAAAAGAACAGCATGTATACTATCTATGGTGAAACAGATCACCAGCCCAGGTGGGATGCATGAGACAAGTGCTTGGGCCTGGTGCACTGGGAAGACCCAGAGGAATCGGGTGGAGAGGGAGGTGGGAGGGGGGATCGGGATTGGGAATACATGTAAATCCATGGCTGATTCATATCAATGTATGGCAAAACCCACTGGAAAAAAAAATAATAATAAAAAAATAATAATAATTTTTAAGAAGAGTAATTATTTCACTGATTATGAGCATCCAGGAAACCCACATCAGATGGCAAATATGTCCTTCAAACTTACACAGAGAGAGGACATGTGGTGCAGGGTGACACATACTACACGATGGACATTCCATCAACCCAGTGTATAAATAAACCACCACACAGTCATCTGAATTTTTCAAGTATGTGATTTGCATACCCAGTTTCGTTACAAGCATCACATGGGCATAGTCTTCTTTTTCAAACTACCAGTCAAAATAACTGCCTATAACTTAGTAGCAAAAGTGGGAAAAATTACTGACTTCTTTCTGAATTATTCCATACTCCCTCAACAAATTTTGCCTTTTTATTCCAAAAAGAAAACACCAATTCCTTTCAAAGGAATGATCAAACCCAAACATTTGTGATAAATCTGAGTATTTGAATCTGAACATTTAAAAAATGTGTCTCAGAAAAAAATTATACTAGCCATTTATTCATGTCTTAAATGAAACGTATAAGATTGTAACTGGCTTAGACAATTATATTTCTCCTTGATAGGTAGTACATAATTAATTTTATCTCCAAATTACTAATTACTTTGATGTAAGAAGTCTTTATAACCAAAAGACAGATATATCAATCTTTCAATTTCTAAGGCATAGCCAAAGAATCATATTGCCTTGAAAGTGAAGTCGCTCAGTCATGCCTGACTCTTTGTGACCCTGTGGACTGTAGCCTACCAGGTTCCACCGTCCATGGGACTGTCCAGGCAAGAATACTGGAGTGGGTTGCCATTTCCTTCTCCAGGAGATCTTCCTGACCCAGGGATTGAACCCAGGTCTTCCTCATTGTAGGCAGACGCTTTACGATCTGAGCCACCAGGCAAGTCAATATTGCCTTCAGTTCAGTTCAGTTCAGTCGTTCAGTCGTGTCTGACTCTTTGCGATCCCATGAATTGCAGAACGCCAGGCCTCCCTGTCCATCACCAACTCCCGGAGTTTACTCAAACTCATGTCCATCGAGTTGGAGATGCCATCCAGCCATCTCATCCTCTGTCGTCCCCTTCTCCTCCTGCCCCCAATCCCTCCCAGCATCAGGGTCTTTTCCAATGAGTCAACTCTTCGCATAAGGTGGCCAAAGTATTGGAGTTTCAGCCTCAGCATCAGTCCATCCAATAAACACCCAGTTCAGAAAGGCTGACAAACTTGCCCAAGTAACTCCATTTCCTGTTTCGCATACTCTAGGATTTTCTTGTAAAAATGTGAGAAGAAAATTCTGCTGGTAAATAACAACTGAAAATGGTTGTCTTGATACAGTGGGTTTCATCTTCTCTGGCTGGTTGCTGGGGACATCCATAATGAGATGCTACCCCACCTTTCAACTCTTATTTCTCACAACTTTCCTAACACTCCAGCCACTCCAGTCAACATGACTGGGCTCTACAAGTTCTATGCACATTACCTCTTTAGTCATTAACCCCATTGTCAAGAATGTCTTTTTGCTTGCTTTCATATGCCTTGTTCAATTCAACAAATTCTAAACAATTTCTGTGGACAAAATGATTTCTTAGACATGTCCCTACTTTTAAGTAACTTTTGATCTAATGGATAAGAAAATAGACAAAACAATTGACACAATATAAATCTGAATAAAACTGACGTTACAAAGAAGCCCAAACTCCTACAACTTCTGAGGGAAAATGGGAGAAAGCAATTTTTTTCTAGTATAATCAGAAAAGGTAAGGATATTTGCACTGGATCTTGATGGATGTGGATATAGAAAATGTAGTGAAGAATAAAATTCCTACATCATAAACATATAGGACACAAGTATGTCAAAGCATGGGCTTCCCAGGTGGCTCAGTGGTAAAGAATCCATCTGCCAATGCAGGAGATGTGGGTTCAATCCCTGGGTCGAGAAGATCCCCTGGAGAAGGAAATGGCAACCCACTCCAGTATTCTTGCCTGAAAAATCTAATGGACCGAGGAGCCTGGCAGACTACAGTCCACGGGGTTGCAAGAGTCAGACACGACTTAATGACTAAACAACAACATATATCAAAGTATCTAGTATATTCTGGGGATGTATATAACTGGAGTGCACTGTAGCACACTCATCTGGAAAGAAACCATGGAATAAGTTCATTTAAGGCCTAGAATGCTTCAATAAAAATAATCTCTAATTTGACAAAGCATTTTATAGTTCAGAAAATAGTAATTTAAAGAACAAAATATAATAATTTTAAGAACAAAAAATAATTTATGCTTTCATATAAATTATTTCCATCAATCATCAGAGCAATCCAACCAAGTTAGCAAGGAAAAAAATGATCAACCTTATTTTACAGATGAAGAAATTGAGTTAAGCAAGAACACTGCTATTTACTAAACATTCACTATGTAACAAGCCCTTTGCAAGATAAATAGCAAACATAATGACTCACTGAGATAAAGAATGATTATCATTCCAGTCTTACAACTAGGACAGTGAGTTCACAAAGGCTGACAAACTTGCCCAGGGAAATGTGACTACCAGGCAACAGAATGAAGACTGGACCGGACCATGCTCTGCCATCTTGGGAGGCAGATTTTAGAGACTGTTGAGGAGGGCAGTAATAAGATTTGACTGTTATTAAAAGGACTCTCACAGTGTTTGAAAAGATAGATTAGGGAAAAAAGAAAAAGATTATTATCAAAGTAGTCCAGATGAGAAGTCTGGGCCTGAAATACCACAGAAGCAGTTAGGATGGTGCAGCTGATGAATGTAAACGTTAGTTGCATAGTAGAAGTGAAGCCAGAGGGTTTGACTGACCCCAGTCAGATACACCATGTTTACCCAAGTCCCATGACCTCCTCTTAAGGAGTTGTGTTGACTTCTCTTTGTCTAGATGCTCACCACCCTTCTTGTGAATACCACATAGGTAAACATTTGTAACATTTTATCAAATCTAAAATGCCTATGATTTTAAGATGCATTTAAAATTATGTAACAAAGAAACACGCTATCAGTTAATCTACAACATGCCATGGACTTTAAAAAGCACATGGATTTCAGATAAAACAAAATATGAAATAAGATCTGCATCTGAGAATTGATGAGATATGGTAACTTTTCTATATTTGTTCAATACAACTTTCTTTTTTTTTTTTTTGTCATATAATTATTTTTTTTTTATTAGTTGGAGGCTAATTACTTCACAACATTTCAGTGGGTTTTGTCATACATTGACATGAATCAGCAATAGATTTACACGTATTCCCCCATCCCGATCCCCTCTCCCACCTCCCTCTCCACCCGATTCCTCTGGGTCTTCCCAGTGCACCAGGCCCGAGCACTTGTCTCATGCATCCCACCTGGGCTGGTGATCTGTTTCACCATAGATAATACACATGCTGTTCTTTTGAAATATCCCACCCTCACCTTCTCCCACAGAGTTCAAAAGTCTGTTCTGTACTTCTGTGTCTCTTTTTCTGTTTTGCATATAGGGTTATCGTTACCATCTTTCTAAATTCCATATATATGTGTTAGTATGCTGTAATGTTCTTTATCTTTCTGGCTTACTTCACTCTGTATAATGGGCTCCAGTTTCATCCATCTCATTAGAACTGATTCAAATGAATTCTTTTTAACGGCAGAGTAATATTCCATGGTGTATATGTACACCTCACCAAGACTAAGTCGTTCAAGGAATAGTTTTTTAAATGCAATGCAGTGCTTTATAACCATTCTGTGGGGACTGCATGCACCGTCTTCATAAACACAGAGCACACAGTCTGGACCAAACCCTTCTTAGTTCAAAGTGTTTAAGGCCTTCTTAAATTCCTGAGATCTGAGACGTAACTGGCTATTTCTCTTTACTCGTCAGTGACTCTAATGTAACAGAGAATGTGAAAGTAAGCACTTACAAGGATGATGATTTTCACGGTGACGGTGGTAGTCCTGAGGGTGATGAGCCCAAAAATGCTAACTGCTATTTACTCAGGGCTTACTATGTTCCAAACACTCTGCATAGACTTTCTTGCTTAATTCTTGCAATTCTATGATGCAGACAGTACCGGTAGTCTTACTACTAGAAGAATGTCAGTTTCCAACTGGTAATTTTGAAGAAATAAAAACCTAAAGGAGAGTGATTTTTAAATCAAAGGTGCATATGAAGAGAAATATGCCTAAAAAATAATCCTGCCAGCTTTTGTTTATCCTGATTTTGTGAAACATTAACTCAACTCCAGTTAATCGTGCATGCATGGCTCTTTATTGACAATGGATCAGATGGATGTTATTGGTCAGCATATATTTCTTTCTTCTTTTTTTAAAAAAAATTTTTAAAGAATAAACCCTCATTTCACAAATATGAGCCAGTGGAAAGAGACACAATAACTCCAGAGAGCTTGCAATCTTCATTTTTAAAGAACACATCTTTCAAGGGTGATAGGTCTTAGTAAATTCACATGTTCAGCGGGTCTCAATATAAACATGAAACAACAATGAAAAGTCAGCAAATCAGCAGGAGGAATAAACATGTCAGACACAGTATAGCATTCAGTGACCATCACATATCTTAATAAATCAGCTCACCGTCCAGCTTGTATAAGCCTTCTCCCGTGGGGGCATCTTGATAAACCAAAGAAACAACAGAAAATACTCCCGCAGTGCTTGCTTTTTTAAGTAGGATTATGTGAAAGTACCTCAGAATCACTTCCATCCCCTCACATTGACAATCTTCCAGTTAATGAGAAAATGGATTTTCTTCTCCCAAAGTATTGGGTTTGAGAATCTTCTGCTCTGCATTAACTAATTCTTCACAAATGTTTTTAATGCTTAAGGTCCACATATTTGCTATTTATAAAAACACAGATGCAACTGATTCACCTCCTTATTTTAAGTTTGTTCCTCAAGACACCACTAACTTCTCAGTTCTATTGTGTGCCGAAAACCTATTTCAAAAGGGAATCATGCAAACCCCCCAAACAACTCTTCCATGTTAGTCATCCTTAACACTCATCTAATAAACTTTTATTTTGCTCACCAGTATCAAAGCTTATGATTCCTAAAAAGTTTGGCAATTTTTAAAGGACGGGGAGAGAACTCTACTGGAAATGCCATCCCTTTCTTCTTCACACCCCTTCTTTTTAACATCAGGCAACTTTATATACCTTCTGCCAGGACCAGATCTAATCTCATCTCCAACCTGCCATAACAGAATTAACAGATCTTCCTTCCGTACTTCCAAACTTTTTGTTCATACTACTATCAGAGGACTAATAAAATTATTACAATAAGTTGTTTATATCCCAGATAATGAAGTCTATGAAGACAGAAAACATCATTTATTCATCTTTATATGTCCAAAATGTACCTGATACAGGGGCAGTTATTAAATAAAATTAAATAAAATTTTTGAGTAATTTGATCAATGTGACTCAAAATCCTTAGCAGTAATTTTTTTTTAAATTTTTATTTATTTATTTATTTTTTTTTCCAGTGGGATTTGTCATACATTGATATGAATCAGCCATGGATTTACATGTATTCCCAATCCCGATCCCCCCTCCCACCTCCCTCTCCACCCGATTCCTCTGGGTCTTCCCAGTGCACCAGGCCCAAGCACTTGTCTCATGCATCCCACCTGGGCTGGTGATCTGTTTCACCATAGATAGTATACATGCTGTTCTTTTGAAATATCCCACCCTCACATTCTCCCACAAGTTCAAAAGTCTGTTCTGTATTTCTGTGTCTCTTTTTCTGTTTTGCATATAGGGTTATCGTTATCACCTTTCTAAATTCCATATATATGTGTTAGTATGCTGTAATGTTCTTTATCTTTCTGGCTTACTTCACTCTGTATAATGGGCTCCAGCTTCATCCATCTCATTAGGACTGGTAAAATATGTATTTTGGGGTTGAGTGGCAAGATGTTTTAAGATCTTATCACCCTGGGTCCAGTTATCTATGTATGTTTATTTTATAGCGACAAGTCACTTAAATAATTCAGTGAACCCTCATAAAGAGCTGGGTACAAAAACCTTCACAAAGAGCTGGGCTGGGTAGCATGCTGGATGTCAGGAACTGGCGCCGTGGAGAAGAGAAAGGGAAATGGGTTTGTAAGGTGGTGACTGAGCTAAGCAGAGGGCCTGGTACCTACAGAAAGTCCTAAGAAATTATTATTTTTAGTAAGTTGTTAAGTTATTAACTGAAAGGAAGGCCAGAGTTGAAATTGTGATCTATCTAAAACGGGCAAATTAGTTAATACTCTTAGTTTGTTTCTTCATCAGAAATACAGGGTAATAAAATCACCATCAGAGGGACTATGTCAAGATTAAATGAGTTATTCAACAAAATGGAAATATTACTGAATGGGAGAAAATATTTGTAAATGATATAACCAAGTAGGGATTAACATCCAACATATATAAACAATTTATACAACTCAACATCAAAAAAACAAAACAGTTTGATTAAAAAATGAGCAGAAGAACTGAATAGACGTTTTTCCAAAGAGAGAATGCAGATGGCCAACGGAGCACGTGAATAGATGCTCGGCGTTGCTAATCACCAGATCACCAGGGAAATGCAAATCAAGGTCACAATGAGATATCACTTCACACCTGTCAAAATGGCTATAATGGAAAAGAAAAGAAAAGAAAAAGACCAAATAGTAAATGTTGGCAAGGATGTGGAGAAAAGGGAACCCTTGTACACTATTGGTGTGATGGACGTTGGTACAGCCACTGTGGAAAACAGTATGGAGGTTCTGCAAAAATCTAAAAATAGAACTACCATATGACCCAGAAACTATACTCCTGGGTGTATATTTGAAAAAAGCACTAATTGAAAAAGATATATGCACCCCAAAATTCATAGCAGAATTACTTACAATTTCCATATATGGAAGCAATCTAAGTGTCTATCCACAGATGAATCTATAAAGATGTGGTTTACAATACAATAGAATATTACTCAGCCATAATTTTTTTTTTTTTGCCATTTGCAGTAACATGGATGGACTTGGAGGGTATAATGCTAAGTGACATTAGTTGGACAGAGAAAGACAAGTACTGTATGATATCACATATTTGGAATCTAAATAATACAACGAACTAGTGAATATAAGAAACAGAAGCAAATTCACAAATAAGCAACCAATTAGTAGTTCTCAGTGAAGGAGCAATATAAGGATAGCGGAGCGGGAAGTACAAACTATTGGGTGTAAAATTGGCCCAAGGATGTGTTGTGTAATATGGAGGATATAGCCAATACTTTGTAATGACCATAAATGGAAAGTTACCTTTAAAAATTATATGAAATATTAAAAAATTTTAAAAGATTAAATGAGGTAAAATATGGGAGCGTGCCCCCTATGGGACATGCCCAGGAGTATGTCTGGCACATATCAGATAGTTAATAATTGTTGGTAAAATAGTGAAAAGTGAAAAAAAAAGTTTTCTTATTCTCAAGATGTGTCATGGCTTAGAACAGGGGATTCTTATACATTATGAAGTTGGACTTTAGCTGTCATTTCCCTGTATTTGCTTTAAAATTCTGTCTGAGTTTCACTAATAATCCAAAGGGATTTTGGACTCTAAGAAGAAAACACACATACACAAACACACCTACACACTTCCCTGCTCCTGCACTCATAATTATTCTTCTCTTGTTCACAGAGTTAAATTTGCTTAAATCCATGAAATATTTTTATATTTAAATGTCCTCTGTAATAACAGGAGAACGTGAGAAATGAGCGGAAGCAGCAGAATTATATTATTGGATAAAAATTTGGATACAGAAGGAGATGTGTAGGTATTGAAATTTCAGCAGCTTTATTCCCCTCACTTCTACACATTTTGTGGTTCGTATAAAAAGATTTATTGTGTTTTTTCCTTGTGATTGAAAATTGACAGACATAAAGCCCAGTGATGCCAAAGGGATGTGATGTACATGTGACAGGCTACTGTTTGTGCACGAAATGCCACTCATTTTAAAGAACTTTTCCCTTTCTTTCTTAACAGGAAGAGAAAATGATGTGTTTTTCCTGATAGACCACGGTGAACTCACTTGTTTTAGTCCTTATTGCTATTTTAAGAAAAATTGCTGGTGTGAAGTATATTAGATGCAGTGCAGTGTTTTCACTTGTTAAGGTCAATTCATATTTTAATAATGTGTTTTGTGTTTATCTATCTTTAGGTTTAACATTTAAAAAAATCTGATCTCTAAACTGATCATTTCATACATAATTGTTTAAATACCATAGGTCATGTGATGACCTTTTATATTTTTTGATTTTTTGAATGTCTTTTATTTGAAGATTGTCATGTCTTTAATGCTAATAATGCCTCATCTTTTCTGAAATTGGATTTGAATCATCACTAAAGGATAAAATGCTATGACTATAAGGTGGCATTCAAAAGCAAGAAACATTTACTAAATTTAAACTATTTCTTTCAGGCCCATGTTTTCAACTCTTTCAGAAATACTTTTGAGTTAAAATTGAAATGTCAAATAACATAAAATTTAAAACATACATTTGGTTCAGTATTACCATCATACAGTATTAAATATTAAACATTAATTTATTTCATGCTGCTGGCAGGACACAATGATTCAGTGTTTAATGAAAAAAAAAATTGTCTGCTTGATGACTTCCATGTATTGTAATAGAACTGTGCATGTTTATTTACTGTGGATTAATAGACTTTGTTCTGCTAGTGCATACTTAAATATGATTTATAAGTCATGTATAAATATACCTATGTCAGACATAGTCTATACTGAAATCCACAAATTCTCTTTTTCAAAATATGCCTTTGTTTCTTCTATGAAAGAAATATTTATGAAAAGTTGTCTCTATCTTTTACACTACATACCTTACAGTAACCAAGGCCTCTTTAAAACCGGGTGCTTTGCACCCAGGGTTTAATGCAGGTAGTAAAATCTTACTACGAATGAATGTGAAAGGGAAGCTGCTTTAATTAAAGGGAATGAATCTAAATAATGCAATGTACTATTTGGAATGGAATTAAATAGCAATCTTTAACAGAGAGCAAATTTATTTCATTATATTTTGGAGACAACATAATTATACGTTTTATTTGTTCATAACACTGAATGTGTGACCTTGGGCAAGTTACTGATCACTCTATACTTCAGCTTCTTTATCTGAAAAATGGATATAATCATAGTTCCTACCTGATATATCAATAGTATACTTGGAATTGTCCGTGGCACTTAGCAAACACTGTGTGTTATCTTTTGTTATTTTTGTATATGATATGTAGAGTAGGGTAGGGAGGTGGGAACAGAGGATGAACCAGAGGATGAGCCATTCAGAATCACCTGAAATAGCACACTTTCAAGGGCCCTATTAGGGATGCAGGCTGGCTATTTTTGCACTTGAGATGAGCTCCAGTCACAAAATGATGATATTCTATGGAAGGTGTCTTATGTCTTGTTGTTTAGTTCCTAAGTCGTGTCTGATTCTGCGACCTCATGGACTGCAGCCCACCAGGCTCCTCTGTCCATGGGATTTCCCAGGCAAAAATACTGGAGTGAGTTGCCATTTCTTTCTCCAGGAAATTTTCCTGACCCGTGGATCGAACTGGTGTCTTATGTCTACAACTTACATAAAAATATCTCAAGGAAGACACTACTATTTGAAGTCTGCTCAGGTTACTTTATATTATGAGAAAAAAATTGTCCCTCTATGAAGTTCCTTTCCCTCATCTCCAAACTTCAAATCCAGCAACATAATCCTCATGTCCAACTCAAATAGACTGCTGCTGCTGCTGCTAAGTCACTTCAGTCGTGTCCGACTCTGTGCGACCCCTTAGACAGCAGCCGACCAGGCTCCGCCGTCCCTGGGATTCTCCAGGCAAGAACACTGGAGTGGGCTGCCATTTCCTTCTCCAATGAATGAAAGTGAGAAGTGAAAGTGAAGTCGCTCAGTCGTGTCCTACTCTTTGAGACCCCATGAATCGCAGCACGCCTTGGCCACAGAATCACTCATGCTTGTTTGCAGCCCCACAGACTGTGGCCCACCAGGCTCCTCTGCCCATGGGATTTTCCAGGCAAGAGTACTGGAGTGGGTTGCCATTGCCTTCTCCTCAAATAGACTACCTACTCCCAACTCAAATCTCCCTATTGATTTTCTCTTGTAAGAAATTACATCTGGGGCATCCCTGGTGCTCAGTGGTAAAGAATCCACCTGCTGTTGCAGGAGACGTGGGTTTGATCCCTGGTCCAGGAAGATCGCACATGTGCCAGAGCAGCTAAGCCTGTCTGCTGCAACAATTGAGCCTGTGCTCTAGAGCCTGGGAACCACAACTACTGAGGCCACATTCTCTAGAGCCTGGACTCTGCAACAGGAGAAACCACTGCGATAAGAAGCCTGTGCACTGCAACTAGAGAGGAGGCCCTGCTCTCTGCAACTAGAGAAAAGTCCATGTAGCAGCAAAGAGTCAGCACAGCGTCCCCCCGCCCAAAAAAAAAACCAATCACATCTGAAATGAGCTTCCAGAACTACATGTAGGTCGTATGTAATTTTTAGCAGATCTTTAAGTAGTTGGAATTCAGGTTTTCATTTTAGTTTATTGATCTCTTAAAGCTAATAACTGTTATTGAAAGTTTTTTGGGTTTTGTTGAGGTATAATTGGCATACAACACTATAGAAGTCTCAGGTATACCACAGCATAGCGATTCAGTGTTTGTGTATATTGCAAAAGTATCACCACCAGAAGTCTAGTTAACATCCGTCACTGTGCATCCTTACAGAATTTTTCTTTCTGATGAGAACTTTAAAGATTTTTCTCTCTTAGAAACTTTCAAATTTGCAACACCGTGTTATTAGCTGCAGTCACCATCCTATACATTGCATCTCCTTGACTTAAATTTTATAACTGGAAGTTTGTGCCTTTTGACCCCCTTAACCCATTTTGTCCTCCCCCAGTCCTGTGCCTGTGGTAACCATCTATGTGTTCTGTGTATGTATGAGCTTGTTTCTTTTTTTTTTAAGATTTCATGTAAAAGTGAGATCATAAAGTATTTAACATTTTCTCTCTGATTTATTTCACTTAGCATAATGCCCTCAATGAACTTTCTTGTCTCAAATGGCAAGATTTTTTTCTTTTTCATGGCTGAAAAACATTCCAGTATATGTGTGTATATGTATGTATGTCTATTTATTTATTCTCACCTACACTTTGTTATTTCTTGTCTTTTTGAGAATGGTCATTCTGACAAGTGTGAAATATCTTTTTGTGGCTTTGATTTGTATTCCTCTGATAGTTTTTGGTATTAAGTCCTTTTCATGTTGACCATCTCTGTCTGTTTCCACCTTCTTTGGAAAAAAATGGCTATTCATATCCTCTGCCTACTTTTTTTTTTTTTTAAATTTTTTATTAGTTGGAGGCTAATTACTTCACAACATTTCAGTGGGTTTTGTCATACATTGATATGAATCAGCCATAGATTTACACTTATTCCCCATCCCGATCCCCCCTCCCATCTCCCTCTCCAACCGATTCCTCTGGGTCTTCCCAGTGCACCAGGCCCAAGCACTTGTCTCATGCATCCCACCTGGGCTGGTGATCTGTTTCACCATAGATAGTATACATGCTGTTCTTTTGAAACATCCCACCCTCACCTTCTCCCACAGAGTTCAATAGTCTGTTCTGTATTTCTGTGTCTCTTTTTCTGTTTTGCATATAGGGTTATCGTTACCATCTTTCTAAATTCCATATATATGCGTTAGTATGCTGTAATGTTCTTTATCTTTCTGCCTCTGCCTACTTTTTAATTTGGTTTGTTGTTTTACTATTAAGTTGTTTGAGCTCTTTGTATATTTTGACTATTAACCCCTTATCTGATACACAATTTGCAAATATCATCTCCTATTTGGTCGGTTGCCTTTTCATTTTGTTTGTGATTTCCTTTGCTGTGAAGTAGCTTTTTAGCTTAATGTAGTCTCAGTTTTTTGTTTTTGCTTTTGTTTTTGTTGCCTTTGTTTTTTGTGTCAGATGGCTACCTTTTAAAGTCTGACCTAGGACAGTTGTATTTACACTCTCAAATTTCATAGTTATCCTTAAAAGTGTCTTTCAAAGTTACTTTTTTCCTATTTTGCTTGGTAAAATTCTAAGTGTATGAAAATCACCTTAAATGAAATCTCAGTTGTAATCTAATTTCTAATTGAGTTAGACAGAAGCTGCCATTTTGTCAGTGTTACAACCCTGTTGACTATTTCTGATGTAATCAGTGGGCTCCTTTTTGATTATTCAAAGCACTATATAAGTGTAATAATGTCTTACTGGTTTTCTGTAAACTTAAGTGTTTAGTCTGGTGAAGATTTATTTTTCAAAATAAAATATTCTCATGAAATTTGAACATTATCTGTCTTCGCACCTAGCTTTTGTGAAAAATTGCACTGCATGCTGCAGTTTTGCAGTCACTGAAAATAGTGTTCTGAACTTAGTTGCTTCTCTTTAAATAGAGGTTCTATGATAACCAGATTTCTCAAGAAAGAGTTGAAGATGTAAGTATTGGACTATGAAAATGAAAATTTTCAAATGTAATTAGTCACAGTAGACACAAGGTGAGAATAGATTAGATAGTGTTGCCAAATTTGTAGAGACATTTTAGACTGAAGAATCAATGGAATCAATGTATCATATGAATATAGAAAAGTACATTTTTTAAATGTTGATTTCATAGCAAGTTTTTTTGGAGACAGTTTTGCAGGTATGTTATATATCAAGAGAAAGAAAAGGGGAAAGTATAGTTGGTGCGAGAATGAAGAAAAAGAGGAGGATGGAAAGGAATGTGTTTAAATTTACCCTGCAAGCACTTAAAATTATTAACGGACTCCATAAGGCACATTGCCACAAGTGACTCAGTTTGAAGACAAGTTCAGATGGAACATGTTTGACTGACTGGGGCAACTTCTCTCAGCAGAAATTAAACAAAGTTTTAATATAAAAAGGACAAGATCACTTATCTGAGGGGGAAATAAGTTTCGAGTTCATAGAACATCCTATCTAAGAAACAGTTGCCAAAGCAGATATAGTGCAATGAAAGGTAAGGGCAGTAGGCTTCATGTGACCTTATCTTAATTAAATGATAAGGAAAACTAGTTTTCAAAGTGCATAAACACATATACAACAACAACCACAGCACACACACACATACATTTTTTTAAAGAGGAAACAGAAGCTGTATTTTGATGTTGCTTTAGGTAAAGCTGTTTAATCATATTGTACTATGATTCTCAAATATGATTTTAAATGAAGAGTTTTATAGAACCTAGTTTTTTTTCAGGGATTTTTTTCTAGTACATTGAGAAAATTTAAAAAAAAAAAAAAAGAACCAAACCCATACTATATAATGGTCCATTGTGGGCACTTTTTCATGAATTAAAGTGTGGAATGTTGAATAACAGCAACAGTGATATTATCCTGTGTTTTTATTGCACTTAATTTTCACATCTTGTTCATGAGCTGAGTTGATCCTCAGGACAACACTTTGAAGCTAGTAGATGGTTTCTTCCTTCTTTAGATGAGGAAGTTGAGACCAGATCAGTTACATGATTTGCCCAAAGGCATGGGTCTACAAACCAGGCTTTCAGAGCTTGACTGCAGAGCAATCAGGTGAGCACTAGAACGTAAGCACAAGGAAGCCCAGGAGCAGCTTTGATTTAGGAAAATAAGTGTTGAAATACTGATCAGTAGGTGCTGGAGAAGACTCTTGAGAGTCCTTTGGACTTCATGGAGAGATCAGACCAGTCAATCCTAAAGGAAATCAACGTTGAATATTCATTGGAAGGACTGTTGCTGAAGCTGAAACTCCAATACTTTGGCCACCTGATGCGAAGAGCTGACTTACTGGAAAAGACCCTGATGCTAGGAAAGATTGAAGGCAAAAGGAGAAGTGGGAGGCAGAGGATGAGATGGTTAGATAGCATCAGCGACTCAATAGACATGAGTTTCAGCAAACTCTGGGAAATAGTGGAGGACAGAGGATCCTGACTGGCTGCAGTCCATGAATCACAGAGTTGGACCTGACTTAGAGACCAAACAACAACAACAAATTGATGGTGGAACAAATGACTCAGACTAAGCTTTATTAGCAAAACCATGCAGAAGAGGCAGCCTTTGTAAACTATTGAAAGCAGGCACTTAGATCTGAATGGAAGTTTAGTTTCCAGACTTAGAGAAATTAGTTTATATATACTGATATGGCCAAAATTTTTTTCCAATAAAATATTGTCTCTGGAGAAGTTTCAAGCTGGAAAGAAGGGCAATTTTTGGATGAGACAGGAAGAGTTTAAATCTTGTGAAATCTTTTCAAAATCCAAAATCAGTGTGTCGGAGCCCAGTTTCTGTTTTGTACCCAGACTTTTCCTGTGTATGTTACATTGGTTAGAGGGCGTGTTTTGATTATGTGGTCAGGAACAGTCTGGGCAAAATTGTTAAATCATCAATTTTTGTTATTGGCCCTAGCCTCACTTTCTTGTGGTTATTTTTCAGTTTTATGAAACGCTTTACTCCCACTTCCTCAATGACTCAATGCCCTTGTACTTCACAATTATGCAAAGAGATGCCCTCACTTTCTGTGAACTATTTAAATCAAGACTCAAACCTAATGTCAAGAGAATGAATCTTCTGGAACTTTGGGTTCAGCCGGTTGGCAGGAGGAATTTTGGTGATGAACAAGAGTGAAGGCAGGAAAGGATACGTTCTCTTTGCTCATGAAAACAAATGAAGTTCTGAGGTCGCATTTATCCGTAGCAGCTACCCATCCGAGGGAATAATTATCTGGATTCTAGAATACCTGGATTCTTCTAGGAAGGAAAGGCTACTAAATTTTTTCAAAGCAAACATTGTAACCCACTTCAATTTATCCCTGTGAAGAAAATAGGTGACACGTAGCTAGAAAATAAAAATGCTACTGTAGTTTTTGTTTTCTTTAAAAAGAATTTTAAGGTTGTGTATTTAATCATAAGAAATGAAACTTGAGTTTTTAGTGTTGTGCTTGTAACACATAAAGTTCAAGACCTGGGGCTCGAGATCTTTCCTCCCAAGGTGCATGCACACTCTGAAACGCCGTTACCTGCCGGAGTCCAGCGTCTGGCAATTTGTTATACTGAGCAGCTAATTTTTCACTGCGGTTCCTCTGCGGACTCAGTGCAGAGTCATACAACACAACTGATACAGTGGAGTAGCAGCCTGAATTCAGATCAGGAGCCAAGTGAGTTTACAGCTCTGTCACCTTCAGGCCTAATAAGGAAGTCGTTTTCGCATTTGACCTGTTAATCCATTTAGTGATTGGATGTATAATCTGGGTATTTGACACCTATAACTACCAAGACATATGCTGAATGTTACTTTCTCCATGAAAGCATTTAGTTATCAGAAAAATTGAAATTTAGATGTCTCACCCATCCTGGAGATACTGTAATCATATTCAGCAGTGTAAAATGTTGGAATCAAATTGGGCATGAATTTTGGCAGAAACAATGTGTCTTTTGGACATATTCTGTATGCCTCAGTTTCTGCATCTGTAAAATGGGGATGGTAAAATAGCAGCTTCATAGGGCTCCTGTGGGGATTAAATAAAATCACAGATCTACTACTAATGCATGTTGTAAATGCCCCATGCCATTTATTGCATTTTATAGAATTCACTTACGAATATAACACTTTTTTGATGATAACAAATACATATATAATATAAATAATTCATTTTTTGTAAGTTATACTTGGTCTGCAATAGTATGGAGCACTCCACGTATTGTAATGACGCCACTTGGAAACCTCATTACTTGGGATTGCTGCCATTTCCACTGTAACAGGAACCTTAGGTACTCAGACTCAGGATTGTCCAGTAGGAAAATGTATATTGTACATTGCCAGTAGGATCACATTTGAATAACTAGAGCAATGTCCAGTTCAATATAGTAAACACATTTTCCATTGCATTGGTGATGCTATCCAACCATCTCATCTCAACCATCTCATAATTTATTATTTTGAATAATAAATTTTCTAGAATATACTTAATATTCTCTATTTTCCTTTATTTGTACATTGTATGTAGTAAGTATACTTGAATATTTTTATAATTTAAATGTTTCTTTGAATAAACAGGGTTGGTAATCCTAACTGTAGGCTGAAGCTTATGTACTAGAGATATATAGTTTTGGAGATGCCCTTGTTATCATTCCCTTCTTTTTATCAAATCAGTGGGGCTCCTTTAAGTCATACATCTCCTAGCTAACTGGAGTCTTGGTCGTGGCCTCTTCACCTTTGTTGGCAGCTGCCTGGTTCTTGGCATGTTCATTTGGGTATACCACTGTTCGCCTGGTACCGCCCTGGCTGCCAACATCAAGAAGGTAATTTTATCAGGAAGAAATCAAAGTCCCTCTCAAGTGAGCATCCCACCCTGATTTATTGTCTTACTTTATTCTATTTTTTTAAGCTATTGGGAAATAAATTCCTTTGATTTCATATCACATTTCTCTCTTGGGTCAGAACATCTCATCAATATTGATGCTTTAACTTAAATGAGAATGCAGTACTAGTGTGTAATTCATACTGGGCACAGGTGGTGGTGACATGATCTTCAGAAGGTGAAGGCCCTAAATCCCTTAGGTTATTAAGCAGAAGCCCTCCCACTCCCTAATTATTTAGCCATTTGTTACCTGCATAGTGAAACAGATTGCTCTTCACTATTGGTCCCTTACATTTGCTCAAAAGCCCATCACCCAGTTTTGTCATGGACAAAGCTATGTCTTGGACTCTTCTCATTTGGATACTAAATTGGTAAGGGAAGCATAGTAACTTGGCTGTCACCTCCCACTCTCCAATTTCATTTTCTGGTAACTCTCAGGCTTTATCATGTTTTGAATCGCTTGTTCTTTTTTGCATGTCATATCAGTGATTGGCTCCCATGTGACCTGGATCAGCCAGGCTTCATGGCCACTGACTTCCCTGGAGTAAACCTTTGTTACAAATTACAGATCTCATGATAACCAAACATAATCAGAGGGAGAGATGGCCATTATTTCTCTTTTTTTTCGCAGCATGGGCCCAGTAATGAGTTTATTAGATATAAGGACTTTTTTATGTATACATTTCCATATGTATGTGTGGCTAGAGAAAATTCTCATTCACAAATGTTCTTGATTTATAAAATAAATCAAGAAAATAATTATTTGTGATATAGAAGGATGCACTGTTCAGTTCAGTTCAGTTCAGTTCAGTCACTCAGTTGTGTCCGACTCTTTGCGACCCCATGAATCGCAGCACACCAGGCCTCCCTGTCCATCACCAACTCCCGGAGTTTACTCAAACTCATGTTCATCGAGTTGGTGATGCCATCCAGCCATCTCATCCTCTGTTGTCCCCTTCTCCTCCTCCCCCAGTCCCTCCCAGCATCAGGGTCTTTTCCAACGAGTCAGCTCTTCACGTGAGGTGGCCAAAGTACTGGAGTTTCAGCTTCAGCATCAGTCTTTCCAATGAACACCCAGGACTGATCTTCTTTAGGATGGACAGGTTGGATCTCCTTGCAGTCCAAGTGACTCTCAAGAGTCTTCTCCAACACCACAGTTCAAAAGCATCATTCTTCGGTGCTCAGCTTTTCTTCACATGTCCAACTCTCACATCCATACATGACCACTGGAAAAGCCGTAGCCTTGACCAGACGGACCTTAGTTGGCAAAGTAATGTCTCTGCTTTTTAATATGCTATCTAGGTTGGTCATAACTTTCCTTCCAAGGAGTAAGCATCTTTTAATTTCATGGTTGCAATCACCATCTGCAGTGATTTTGGAGCCCCCCAAAATAAAGTCTGACGCTGTTTCCACTGTCTCCCCATCTATTTGAGTCCTATAAATCAGAAACCTTTCTGAAACTTAGATGTTTCAACCAACAAAGGAAAGGGGAAGAAAGGGGAGAAAAGGAAAGGGAGGTTTGAGCAGGTCTACCCAGCAGTGCAGTATGACTGGGATCATCTCCAAGTTACACAACTTAAGTCTGGCACTTGAAGTTTGGTTAAAAAGTGATGCAAGATACTTTTCTTCGCAGTCAAGATACATGCTCCAGGCTTAGTGAATGAAATCAAAAGCCTCTGTGTTCTTGGATCCATGTTACATTAAAACCTAGCTCATCTACCAGAGCTTAGTTCTGCCCTTTGGACTAATGGTTCACCTTGATCCTGCCTTCAAAGCCTCAGGTGGTTCCTACCACATGGCTTCTCTCTCCTTCCAGTGTACCCACAACCATTTCCCCAAGGTAGTATGTTAATTAAGAGACTTGGTGTGGAATGTAATAGAAACCAACTTTGGGTAGCTTAGGTCAAAGGGGAATTTGTTGACTGGATCTTGGATTATTTTGTGAGATTAAAAAAAAAAAAAAATCCTTGGTAGCCAAGCCAGAGCTTGTGGACCTGCCCAGCCTCCAGAATGCTCCCTTACGTGTGACCACTCCACCAGTATCCTGTCTCTGAGCGTCTCTGTTTCAAACCTTTGTACCCTGGAATCAAAGTCTGTTTGGATCGGTTTGGGTTAAGCGTCAGTTAGCAGGGCCATGTAGCTCAGAAATGAGTGTTAGGTAAACATGTCGAGGAAAGGGGAGGTTGTTAAACTAAAGCATCTCATGGCATAACTGCTCCATAATCTAGGTGCTGTCCAATCTTTGTTTCTGTATTTATGATGATTCCTTTGCTTTTGTCCCTAATGGCAGTCAAAAATCTCTACGTAGCTTACCACCTACCTTCTCCGTGTTGCCTTTCCTGAGCATCGGGTCCCAATGACAGCATTCTCTTGCTTCCCACAGTAAATTACTACTGTCTTTAACTTAGCAGGCTCTTCTGCATCATTTTGTTCTTCTGATAAGCTGAGATATTGACGGCTCCCAGACAGTTTTTTTCACTTCCTTTCCAACTGTTAGGAAAGCCAGGGCTAAGCTTTCCATTCAATTATTATGGCTTTCCTTAGTCAAAAATAGTTTTTAATATGATCTTTCTTTTCTCTTTCTTTTCACCACCTGTCTTTTGTCTTTGTCCTTGTGGTGTGATCCTTGATCTTACTGTACCTGTGGTTTACTTTAGAAGAAATGTAAATACTAACAGAAAAGATGGTATTTGTCCCACAAGTTCTTTTTCTGGTGCCCTTGCACTACCTGGAATAACTCTGGCCACAACTCTGCTCGAATCTTGGTCTATTAAAACCTATGCCTATCGTCCAGGGCTTTGCCCACTGTCACTTCCTTTATTAAGTCTTTCCTTATCATCCTGATCCCCCAGCAAGATGTCAGAGATAGACATTTTTTTTCCCCCTTGAAGATACTTTTATTCACACTTTACGTAAAACTTGACACGTATGTTTGTTAATATTTTTATTAGGGGTGGTTTTTATTAGGAGTGTTACTTTTCTGTTAGGGACTTCCCTGATAGCTCGATTGGTAAAGAATTCGCCTACAATGCAGGAGAGCCTTGGTTTGATTCCTGGGTCGGGAAGATCCACTGGAGAAGGGATAGACTACCTGCTCTAGTATTCTTGGGTGTCCCTTGTGGCTCAGCTGGTAAAGAATCTGCCTGCAATGCAGGAGACCTAGGTTCGATCCCTGGGTTGGGAAGATCCCCTGGAGAAGGGAAAGGCTACCCACTCGAGTGTTCTGGCTCGGAGAATTCCATGGACTGTATAGTTCATGGAGTTGCAAAGAACTGGACACGACTGAGTGACTTTCACTTTAGGAGGGCTGATGGAAATTTGGAAAGGAGGGGTAAAATTCCCCAAGACTTGGCAACCCCGCTACCAACTGGATTTTAGTCTTGATTCTGGCACTTGCTTCCTGATTGATCTGGGGCAACTCATTCCCCTTTTCTGGGCTTCAAACAATCTCATTTTTCAAAATGTCTTTGTTGAGTGTTACAAAAGCAAAACTGATAGTTGAAAGCCCCTATAAACTTATATATATCTATAGAACTAAAAGAAGAAATAAGAGCAGCTCTGTAGCCTTCTAGACTTTTTTTTCCCCACATGAATATATGGAAAACTCAAAGTATTTTAACCTAAATTATGTCATGCTGCCCATACCATGTGGCAACTTAGTTTGTGTTATTTGATTAAAAATGTTGATTACATACAGTAATATTTCTCATTTGTTTTATCTATTATATTATAAGGAAGAACTGTAATTTAACAATCCCTTATTGATGAAAATGCCTTTTAAATGTTGAACTTTTCTTAAAACTAGGACATTAATATATGCACATAGTTTTTTTAAGTGTAAAATGAAAATGTTCCTTCCTCCATCATCACTGTCCCTGAAAAAACAAAAAATAAACACTTCGAAAATATATTATTTTTGTTCTGATGGCTACTATCATAGTTTTAAATAATATATTCCTACGTTTCTTGATTTTTCTTATAGTATTATTTTATACTGCCATAAACTATTCTTTTCCATAAACTAGAACTCCATCCTTTGTACTTTTTCATTAGTTGAGTTTAGGATACTAAAAACCAATAGAGAATATTTATAATATTCTAATTATATTAATATTATTAAGCATAGAACCAAGTATGGTGGCAAGGTGAACAGACCCGCAGAAAAGGAAATCCAATTAAACCTGTATTCTTTAAGAAAAATATTCCAAGAATCAAGATCAAGTAGATTCAATCTGCTGTTGATTCAGACATCTCAAGTTATCTTTTTTCTTGGATTCTTTGTCATTTTATTAAAGTAACTCTTCAGATACTCATTTTTCATATAGAAATCAGGGATAGTACTCTTATGGCTTATACCCATGCATATTTGAATATTTTTATTGTTGCCTTAATAGATAGTTTTGACTACATAAGATTTTTGGCTAAGTTATTTTCCCTGAGAACTTTGAAACTATTACTCCATTATCTTCTAGAATCCAGTGCAGCACATGAGAAATTTAACTTTAGTGTAGTTCTTGTACCTTTTGCAACTTACTTTTTTTTCTCTAGAAGTATACAGGGATACACACACACATACACATGCATGCACAGACACACACAAACACACACACTTTTAAATCCATGGAATTGTCACTGAAAATAGTAATATCTGAGTGTTTTTTTTTTTTTTTAATCTGACCCAATGCATAGTTTTTTTTGGTCTGAAGCCTAGTATAGTTTTTATTGGCTTTGTGGAGAATTTTTCTATAATTTCATTTATTATTTTCTCCTCTCTGTTTTAACTATTATTTGCTTCTGAAAATCCTGATGAAAAGGTCTTGGTCTTCCTACATGTTAACCTCAAAATCTTTTATTTCCCAAGTTATCCATTACTTGGTCTTTCTTCGTACATATTTTGGGAGTTTTTCTGAACTTTGCTTTCAAAATTAGTCTTTGGCTATGTTTATTCTACTAGTTTGTCCATATATTGAATTTTTTATTTTAACTATTTCAATACTGTTTTGATTCCTACCTTGAAAGGTTGATGCAAAAAGGATTCTCAGTCATGGCCAAAGAACACAACAGATGGAGAGTTAAGTCAGAAACATTTTCAAGGTTTTAAAAAAAAAATTTTTCTGTCTTATTTGGAGGTAAAAAGTGATTGTTTTTAAGTATAAAAGCTATCTCATCTCTCATTCTAATGTGAAATACTGCCTGAAGTGTAGGCTATTATCAGTAAAAACTACATACTTTTTTCATGCATACTTTTATGTCGTCAAATTTAAATCATGTGTCCAGGCAATCACAGATTCAATTGACCACTGTTATAGATTTTTGCCTAGCCTTGTGGTTTAGGAGAAGGACAATAATAGATTAAGAGGAAAATATATATTAAGAGAAGCTCTGCTAAAATATTTTCCATGTAAAAAAAACACTTTATTATTGTCTCTTGTACACAGGAAACATTAACACAAAACACTGTCCTCTTTTTTTTTATTGAACTCTAAAATACACTATAAAAGGGGTTAGCTACAGGTCACGAATCAGCTACTCATCACTCAGCTCCCACACCTGAGAGAATCCAAGGACACTTAAATGCAAATACATTGCACTTTTCACTTTCTTGAGTAGCCCCATTTAAAGTGTATCTCGAGACTATTTGCACAATAGAATTTTTAATTCTAAAGTGCTGACTCACTTCATTGGAGAAAATGAGGTTTTCAGTTGTGAATGTGAAAGCGTTCCTGATTTTCTGGATCATTTTCTTCCCATTCACTTTGGCTAACACCACCTTATAAATAGGATTTAATTCACGGAAAACAGCAAACTGAAAGCTCCAGTGGTATATACTGTAATCATTTATTTTCATATTTAAATACCTTATTATTAATGGAAAATAGCTTTAAAGCCATCCATGATATGCACCACAGCTAACTCAGTTTGACAGTGAAAGATGCTTTGTTGGTCTGTAATGGCAGATATAAAATATATACCATAAGAACACATCTTGTGCATATATAATCAAATTCTCTGTGCTTCATATTTTTTGGTACTATAAAAAGAGACAAGAAGCACTACTAATACTGCTTTTACTTTTTTTTTTCCCCACAGTGTTTTCTTTTACCTACTATAAACATTTAAACATGTCTTCTTTTTTACTATCTGGTTGCAACAGTTTTATATACAGAAAAGATACTTCAGTTCTAATGTGAATTGGGTTTATACGGGCTCCATCTAAACATTATTCGTGAAATATTCTGAACACACACGAAAATTATATTTCAATGATCTTCAAAATGCTGAGGTTTCAAGTTTCTATAATTCTGCTCTCAGACCAGGCAGTATGTTCATCCCTGTGTGGCAGCCTGCCTTTTAGGCATCATTAATGTTTTAGATTTTCATAAATTCTGCCATGGCCAAACAGACCAAGAACCTGGTCTATAAACTATAATGTTGCTCTAGGAATTAAACAGCTACTAGCTTTTATTTTTCCTTTTGGTCTCATCTCCAAATAAAGTGAAGCTTAAAAATAAGAATAAAAATGGGGAACAAAAATATTTTGAAACATGCTAGCATATGTGTGTGCATACATGCTAAGTTGCTTCAGGCGCTTTGTGACTCTGTGGGTTGTAGACCACCAGGCTCCTCTGTCCATGGGATTCTCCAGGCAAGAATACTGGAGTGGGTTGCCATTTCCTCTTCCAGGGGATCTTCCCGACCCAGGGATCAAACCCAGGTCTCCTTTGTCTCCTGTATTAGGCAGGCAGGTTCTTCACCACTGGCACCACCTGGGAAGCCCTGCTAAAGTATTTAGTTTCTATTATATTAAGAAAAGAGCAGACACTCAGTGCATTCAGGGTAATCCCCAACCCCAGAAGGGAGAGAGAAATGAAACATTTTATAACTTAAGTTAAAATATCTCATCAATACAATAGTGACTTGTGTCTCAGAGGTGAAAGCTTGAAATTTAAAGTAGGAAATGCTTGAAACATGATGTGATTCTGAGTAAGCCTTAATGACACTTCTGTCACCCTCGGCTAAACTGACATTAGCTAATTAGCATTCCTTCAATACCAATAAACTGTCGAGGACCTTATTTCTCAGTATTGTCAAGGTGATTCTTTCACGGTCAGACTTTGCTCTGTATTCACACTCTGTATTTCATTCATGCTGTGTGAAAAGTTACAGCTCCATTTGTTTCAGCTCTGCCAGTTCAACCACGTAACCATAGATTACACAGAAGGCCAAGGTGTCAGTCAATTACTGAGCCCTGTTTTCCTGCCCACATGTTCATTTGTTTTGGGTATTAGTAATAATAAAATATTTTAAATTTATTCACTGGTTTGCTTTGGCTATGGCTATTTAATCACATTTGCGCTCTAGTTTGTTCCATAGAGGGTTTGAGAAGACCAGCAGTAAAATTACATACGGTGCCTTAAAAGTATCCAGGACAAAGAAAACAGAATTTTTTTTTTTTTTTTTTTAAATAGGAAGCCAAGACCAGAACAAACCCCAAAGCACAAAGACTCAGGACCTTAAGTTCAGCAAATGTTTTCTTCTTCTTGTAAACTGTGATGTTGACTGCCACCAAACAATGATTTTGTTTCCTTCCTGGTGGGGGCACCTCTGACACTGCCATGAGCCTGATGAGCGGAGATGGCTCCCTCTAGATGCGTATTTAGGGCTTCCCAGGTGGTGCGGTGGTAAAGAACCCGCATGCCAGTGTAGGAGACATAAGAGACACAGATTCCATCCCTGAGTCCCATTCCATCCCTGAAGATCCCTTGGAGGCGGCCACGGCAACCTGCTCCAGTATTCTTGCCTGGAGGATCCCATGGACAGAGGAACCTGGCAGGCTACATTCCATGGGGTTGCAAAGGGTCAGACACGACTGAAGTGACTTAGCACACAGGACATAGATATTTACTTACCCCAGAGCCTTGCTGTTGCCTAGCTGAGGACCACAGTTGTACTTAATTTACCTACATAGCCGTGTATGGTTGTGTATCCCTAACCAGACTATAAGCAACTGGAGAGCAAGAATTATAGTTTATCATTCTGCCTCTTTCCCAGTGAATAATGTATTAATAATGTGTATGGGGAGGGATCGTAGTCTGGCTGGAAGATAGTGTGTAATTCGTATTCCAGCAGAGACTGAGACTGATTCTTCAATTTCAGTGAACTGGAAGGGGTTAAATATAGGATGATTAGGACAGAAACTAGTATAGGGTTTATGACTTCCTAATTACAATGGATAAAATGGTGTTAACTCTTGTTTTTTTCTTCTATGATCATGTACTTTCTGTCTCAGCCCTCCACTTAAGAGCAGATCTGTTAATGAGATATTTGACCTTTAGTTTTTTCCAGGCTAGTAGTTCAAAAGTAGTCCTATTTTTAGGACTGGGAGAATAGAAAGCTATGCAAAGTCAAATAGAAATCTATGCTGCAAAATCAGATTTGGTGTCACATTTCATGTTTCAGTACTCTGTGCATATCTGCACCCCCTACCTTTCTCCTTTTGAACTGAAACAGTCTCAGAGGTAATATAACCTGATTTTTTTCTCCCCTTTGTATGGGTTTCCTCATTCTTTATGTTAATTTTGTATCTGCTTAAATTGACACATAATTTAAATGTAGTTCTAATTCCAAATTGTGTAGTTACAAAGGCTTCTTGCACAAGTTTTAACTGATACGTAGAATTCTGTATTCTGAAGTTAAAATTTACACTGCAGCTTGGTTCACTGTGTCAGGTATTTAGCATTTAGCATCTTGCAGGATAAATGCAATATTCTCTTACATGAGATCTTTAAGGTACTTAAATTTAAGACACATGGTGGTGTGAGAGGCCAGTAACCGTCCCAGGGTGGCCTGAAGGAGCACTTTCTTTCTGTACAGTGTATGTTCTTTAAAGGCAGCAGCCATTGCTTTCTCCCTCATTGTAATTCACTCTACATCCAGCGCTACTGGAAAACTAATGAAAATGCTGGGACTACAAGGCTTTATTTTACTGTTGAGAATTCTCAGTGGTTACAGTATTATGTAGTGCCTAATTCTCTTGGTGTCGCATTTTTTTTTAATAGTGATTTTTATTTTCAGTGCAGTAATCCATTTCATTCATTAACCCCCTAACCACTGAGTAAGCTTCATGTCACAAAAGAACTTCCCAAGGAAGAGGCATGCATTAGGTTTATTATAAATGTAAATGTTCTCATCACTCCTAAATCTCTCTCTGTGTATATTTTTCTCATTGGCATTAAAAACTATGACTTTTAAGTCAAACTAGGAAAGATCTACGGGCTACAAGAAGAGAGTAAATACTGTGTTTCTCTTAGAGTATAATCTCAAGTGATACAACTGTTGCCATATTAAAATTAGGTTAAATTTAATAAAATGTGCTCTTTGCTCCCATTGAGAAACTAAACTGGGACATAAGGATTTTAATGTCACTTCATTTCCCTTTCATTTGGTTTCCCATCCTTAACGCAAAATAAACATTGTGTGTACCCTTTATTTTGAAAAAATTGATTGTTGTGGGAAGCTAAATGGTATTGGATCCTGTGTGTGTGTGTGTGTGTGTGTGTGTGTGTGATCTGTACAGATTTGTACCCAAAACAGAAATTGTCATTCATGCCATGCCTTTATGTGTCAAATGCTGTATCTGATGAACCACCGGCACCCTGGATGACTAAGGTGGTTTTGAAATGTTAGGGGATATTATCTCCAGGATATTATGAAATGTCTTAGGATCTTATTTTGAGTTATTCCTTTGCCATTTAAAGCAGTACTTTCTTTTTGTGTGTGTGTCAGTGTGTGTTTATACATACATTTTAGTAAAATTACCAAAAAATAGGTTTTTAATATGGAGTTTAGAATTACTATGTTGATGCTTATCTGAGCACTGTAAAAATATCACAGCTGCATTTTGTTGCTACACTGTTCCGTGTAGTAGAGATATGTATTTACTTTTTAAAATAAGTCTTCCTATTGTTGCTGCTGATGTCAACTGCCCAGTGACTACAGAAGCTGCTTTCTGGACAGCATCTTTATCACTCTGCAAGTGTCCACAAGCCATTTCAAAAAAGCAGGAAACAGTATGGAAAACATACCTGTTTGAAAGTGGAATGTCAACTTCAGTGAGAGTAGGGTAAGAATGATTGATAGTTTAGGAGAACAAAAGACTGCTTTCAGAAATGCATGAGGACCAGAATCTAAGTGCATCCAATATAGTGCTTAGCAGTAACCCAGGAAACTCACAGGTGAAGAATATACTGAGTTCCTAGTTTGAAAATTTCTCTTGAATAAAATGCGTTAGGTAGAAAAGTAACTAAATTAAAATACTTAGATGAAAATATAACTCATGTGAAAAATACTTCTAAGGAAGCTAATTAACAGAGGAAGATACTATCATGATGGAGAAATTAATGCACAGCATATATGCACTGGACCTCTCAGGTGGTGCTGGTGGTAAAGAATCCACCTGCCATTGCAGGAGACATAAAAGACGTAGGTTCAATACCTGGGTCAGGAAGATCCCCTGGAGGAAGATATGGCAACCCACTCTAGTATTCTTACCTGAAGCAGCCCATGACAGAGGAGCCTGGTGGGTTATAGTCCATGGGGTCACAAAGAGTTGGACACGACTGAGGTGACTTATCACACACAAATGCATATACGCATTAGCATTAAACTGTCAAATACAACAGCCAAGAGCTGCATTTGGCTACTTAAGTTTAAATTAATTAAAATAAAATTTAAAATTAGATTTTTAGTTGCACTAACCATATTTCAAGTGTTAAACAGCCACATGTGGCAACTGGCAACCATATTTAATGGTACAGACATAGAAAATTTTTATTATCACATGAAGTTGTCTGGGATAAGACTGCTCTAAAAGAATTTCTTCTTAAGAAGGAAACAAAGATCATGATAGTGTTCTTCAATGATAAAAATAAGCCAAATGGTATAAAAGTGAAAGTGAACGTGAAGTTGCTTAGTCGTATCCAACTCTTTGCGACCCTGTGGACTGTAGCTTACCAGACTCCTCTGCCCATGGGATTTTCCAGGCAAGAGTACTGGAGTGGGTTCCCATTTCCTTCTCCAGAGGATCTTCCCAACCCAAGGATCGAACCCTGGTCTCTCATATTGCAGGCAGATACTTTACCGTCTGAGCCACCAGGGAATGAGTTAATAAATTTGATCTTTGATTCCTCTGCCTTTTCTAAATCCAGCCTGTATATTTGGAAGTTCTCGGTTCACATACTGTTGAACCTGTCTTGAAGGATTTTGAGCATTACCTTGCTGGCATGTGAAATGAGTGCAATTGTGCAGTAGTTTGAACATTGTTTGGCATTGCTTTTCTTTGGGATTGGAATGAAAACTGACCTTTTCCAGTCCTTTGACCACTGCCGAGTTTCCAAATCTGCTGGCATATTGAGTGCAGCACTTTCACAGCGTCATCTTTTAGGACTGGAGATAGCTCAACTGGAAGTCCATCACCTCCACTATCTTTGTTCATTGTGATGCTTCTGAAGACACACTTTACTTTACACTCCAGGATGTCTGGCCCTAGGTGACTGATCACATCATATGTGGTTTTCCAGGTCATTAAGATATTTTTTTAATAGTTCTTCTGTGTATTCTTGCCACCTCTTCCTAATCTCTTCTGCTTCTGTTGGGTCCATACCTTTCTGTCCTTTATTGTCCCCATTTTGCATGAAATATTCCCTTACTATCTCCAATTTTCTTGACGAGATGTCTAGTCTCTCCCATTCTGTTGTTTTCCTCTATTCTTTACATTGATCACTGAGGAAGGCTTTCTTGTCTCTCCTTGTTATACTTTGGAACTCTGCATTCAGATGGGTATATCTTTCCTTTTCTCTTTTGCCTTTCACTTCTCTCCTTTTCTCAGCTATTTGAAAGGGCTTCAGAGAACTATTTCGCCTTTTTGCATTTCATTTTCTTGGATATGGTTTTGATCATCACCTCCTGTACAATGTCACGAACCTCTGCCCATAGTTCTTCAGGCACTCTTTCTGTCAGATCTAATCCCTTGAATCTTTTTGACACTTCCACTGTATAATCGTAAGGGATTTGATATAGGTCATACCTGATAGTCTAGTGATTTTCCTACATTTTTCAATTTAAGTCTGAATTTTGCAGTTTAAGTAGTTTGTGATCTGAGCCATAGGCATCTCCGGGTCTTGTTTTTGCTGACCGTATAGAGCTTCTCCATCTTCAGCTGCAAAGAATATAATCAATTGATTTCAGTGACCACTTGGTGATGTCCATGTGTAGAGTCAATCTTGGGTGGTTGGAAAAGGTTGCTGTGACCAGTGCATTTTCTTGGAAAAACTCTGTTAGCCTTTACCTTGCTTCATTTTGTATTCCAAGGCCAACCCTGCCTGTCACTCCAGGTATCTTTTGACTTACTAGTTTTGCATTCCAGTCCCCTGTGATGAAAAGGATATCCTTTTTGGGTGTTAGTTCTAGAATGGCTTGTAGGTCTTCATAGAACTCTTCAACTTCAGCTTCTTTGGCATTAGTGGTTGGAGCATAGACTTTGGTTCCTCATTAAAGTGGAATGGTTTAATGGTTTGCCTTGGAAGCGAAGTGAGATTGTTCTGTCATTTTTAATATCATTAATATGTTTGTAATATTTTTTAGATTAACACCTAATTCCATAGGTTATTTTAAATTATATTTTTAAATCACTATGTTGTCTTTTCTTTTTGGTGATGATTTACTTTGTTGTGCAAAAGCTCTTAGTTTGATATACTTCCTTT
The DNA here is from genome assembly GCF_019320065.1 of Cervus canadensis. Classification (NCBI taxonomy): domain Eukaryota; kingdom Metazoa; phylum Chordata; class Mammalia; order Artiodactyla; family Cervidae; genus Cervus; species Cervus canadensis. The sequence continues at coordinate 47,946,149 of NC_057398.1, read as the reverse complement.
TGTTTACTTTTGCTCTTTTTTCCTTTCCTTGAGGAGACAGATCCAAAAATATAGCAAGACTGATGTCAAAGAGGCTAGTATGGGACTAAGACTCCTCACTTCGCAGGGGGTACCTCTGTGGTTGTGATTTCCCTCTTCTGGGTCACCACATCAGGGGTATGGGTTCTGATCAGACTGTACTGAATTTTAGGAAGGAGATTCCTCCCGCCTGTCTTAATGTGGCCTTTCCTATATATACTTAGTTGTGGAAAATCTGTTCTGCTAGTCTTCAGGTCATTCTTAGAAATGGTTATCGTATATGTTATTTATAGTTATCCTATAAATAACTATATCCTAGTAGTTATCCTATTGTAATTTTCATAATGTCTGTCTGAAGAGGTGAGCTTAGAATCTTTTTACTGCACCATCTTGATCTGTACCTTCCTTCAGGTTATGATTTCTTTGTGTACCTTTAAAAATATTGTTAGCTTATTGTATTAATTGTGTTTATGCAAACTTAAGTCCTTTCTGGTGTGGAGGATGAATTTGAGATAAATGACCATTTTCCTACTTGTTAAAAAAGAGTTGATATTACTAATCTGTGCATCATAATTGAGAAATAATGAATTGGTCATAGTGACCAATTGGAAAAATGTAAAACATTATATACAGAGTGCCACAGATACCTGGAAAACACCATGTAGGAAAAGCACTGGTTCTTAAAGGCTTGGTGCATTTTTAAATTAAAAAATTTTAAGACATTTCTCGAATTAATGTTTAAATAATATGATATTGAAATTATTTTATGTCTCTGGACAATGACATTGATGTTAATGCTTTATTTAGGGGGTTCATCTGTTTAAACAACTGGAAAAACCCAGGCCCTGATTTTTAGGACTGAAGATAAGTTTAAATTTGTTGTAGGTGTTCATAGACATTGAGATAGTTTCAGTATTATGTCAGTTTCTTGAAAGGTGTGTTATTTAACTTTGCAACATCTCTGTGAGATGGATAAGGGGCAGTTTTCATCATTTTTTTCTGTAGATTTAACATGTAAAAAACTTTTAGGATTAAATACATTATTGATATTTTGTTCTGTGGCAGACAGACTGAAGCAATGTAACACCTATTATTAACCTAAACTAATTATTCAATAGGTTATTGCTAGTCTTTTCATTTAAAATGACACTAATCCCTTCTGTTTTTAATGAGTGAGATAAATTGATTTAACAGGATGATAAGATGAACAAAAACTCTATGTAGAGTTTCTCAGGAGAAAGTGTAGAATTTTTGGATATAAGCAAAGATAGTTTATTAGGAGATGTTCTAACATTATTCCTATAATGACTTTTAAATTAATGAGCTACTAATTGCAGACTTAGGATAATTGTCATTATTAATGAATTATAAAACAATATTGGAGCTTTACTTGTGGAAATTATTTTAGACCCCTAAATTGCTTATCTTAATGTAAATGATGCTAATGTGGTTTCTAAATTTATCTGAAAAAATTTTTTAAATCTGGCTCAAAAATCCCAAATCATTAATTTGTTCATTTTTGGTTTTATTGCTATGGATATTCCAAGGATAATTGAAACTTCTACAAGTAATGGAAGAATATGAAATAATATACAGTTAAAAAGAGGCCTTAATTCTTTTAGAAGAAAGATTGTATCTGGATGGTAGAATTTTCAATTTATTTATTTTTAATTGAAGAACTATTGCTTTACAATATTGTGTTGGTTTCTGCCATACATCAAAACATGAATCACCCATAGGTATACATATGTCCCCTCCCTCTTGAACCTCCTCCGATCTCCCACCCCAGCCCACCCTTCTAGTTTGTTACAGAGCCCTGTTTTGAGTTCCCTGAGTCATGCGGCAAATTCCCACAGGGTGTCTGTTTTTCATATGGTAGTGTATGTGTTTCCATGCTGCTCTCTCCATTGTCTCCCCCACCCCCCGCACCATGTCCATAAGCCTGTCCTCTATGTCTGCATCTCCACTGCTGTCCTCCAAGTAGGTTCATGAGTACCATCTATCTAGACTCCATATATATGTATTAATATGTGATTTTTGTCTTTCTCTTTCTGACTTACTTCATTCTGTATAATTGGCTCTAGCTTCATCCAGGAATGGTAGAGTTTTAACTGTTTTAATAAAATCAGATCCATGATTGTTGTCAGGCATCACATATCTTGTTTTTTCTTCTTTGAGAAATTCATACATAAAAGGAATATCAGTAGAATAGAGGATTTTGGACTTTTTAATGACTGAAACCTAAATTGCCACTTCAACTACTAAAAAAGATGTGGTCTAGATATTAAGATTTGTGCGTATTTGGGATTTTTTGTGCCATTCAGCAGGAAGTACAGGGAGGCCTTGAGATGGGGGTGGGGACAGTTCAAGAATCACCAACTAATACTAAAGATGTAAGAAAGGATGTGAGGGAATCAGAACAAGACATTTGATTGATTTTTCTTATGCCTCAAAATGTTGGAAGTTAGAATAGATACAGTACCACACAGTTCAATAGTCTATGAATTTTTTGCCTTCCTTTAAAAATGTTATAAATTAAAGAGTCCTATAGGAAAAGCTATTTTATTCTCATTAAACATTGAAAGCCAATTGAATTGCGCTGCTTTAGTGTCTTCTGGAGTCAACTTTGAAATTGAAATAAGGGAAATATTTTTATATAAGTGTGAATAATGGCATATGATGGCAAATCTACTTTATAAATATATTTACCATAGTTTTTAGAGATAGATGGGACCTTAGAGAGTTATTTGAGTGATTAAGTGTAAACTAGTATTATTTTTGTTTTATGCCTAAAGTAAAAGGGGCCAAAGGGGTCATCTGCTTAAGTTCAAAATGTTAATAAAGTTCCAAAGGAACCCAGTTCTGCAGCCTGGCATCTTAGGATGGCGTTTTCTCCAGTTCAGTGTTGTTTTATTTAGTCTTTCTAAGCACTCTTGAGTACATTAAATGGTAAGGAAGCATAAAACGGTAGAGTATATGATGAACATTTCCTAAAATAGCTACATAGTTCTCTAATAGTAGAAAAAGTGAAAAGTGCAGCTAATCATGTATTGTGATGTGTCCCAGTGAAAATATTACCCTTTTCCTCCTCAGGGTCTACCTTTTTACCATGAGACATATGGAAAATTGGACTTGGTTAATATTTTCCATGAATTATTACTGAGGTATAGAATTTAATATGTCAGTCATTATACATGCAGTTATTAAATGTTAATTATTAATGCTAAAGAAAATTAGGAGGAACAAATAACTTCACCTAATAATCAAATGCTAAACAAATCAGAAATATGTTTTGAAACCAAGGAAGCTGAACTATATGGTTTATAATGTCTTCCTGAGCTTTAAAATTGAGTGATGATGATTACTTAGACACTCTTTGTTTTGCTGTTTTTCATATAAAATAGATTTAATTTTTTTTTTTTTTTTTGCCTTTTTGGTGTATTTGCATCTGTCAGTTCAGTTCAGTTACTCATTTGTGTCCAACTCTTTGCGACCCCATGAACTGCAGCATGCCAGGCTTCCCTGTCCATCACCAACTCCTGGAGCTTGCTTAAACTCATGTCCATTGAGTTGGTGATGCCATCCAACCATCTCATCCTCTGTCATCCCCTTCTCCTTCTACCTTCAATCTTTCCCAGCATCAGGGTCTTTTTCAGTGAATTGGCTCTTTCCATCAGATGGCCAAACTATTGGAGCTTCAGCTTCAAAATTAGTCCTTCTAATGAATATTCAGGACTGATTTCCTTTAGAATTGACTGGTTTGATCTCCTTGTAGTCCAAGGGACTCTCAAGAATCTTCACCAATACCACAGTTTTAAAAGCATCAATTCTTCGGTGCTCAGCTTTTTTAATGGTCCAACTCTCACATCCGTACATGAGTACTGGAAAAACCATAGCTTTGACTATATGGAGCTTTGTCAGCAAAGTAATATCTCTGCTTTTTAATACACTGTCTAGGTTGGTCATAACTTTTCTTCCAAGGAGCAAGTGTCTTTTAGTTTCATGGCTGCAGTCACCATCTGCAGTGATTTTGGAGCCCAAGAAAATAAAGTCTGTCACTGTTTCCATTGTTTCCCCATCTATTTGCCATGAAGTGATGGGACCAGAGGCCATGATCTTAATTTTTTGAATGTTGAGTTTTAAGCCAACTTTTCACTGTCCTCTTTTCACTTTCATCAAGAGGCTCTTTAGTTCCTCTTCACCTTCTGCCATAAGGGTGGTGTCATCTGCAACATCTGAGGTTATTGATATTTCTCCTGGCAGTCCTGATTCCAGCTTGTGCTTCATCCAGCCTGGCATTTTGCACAATGTACTCTGCATGTAAGTTAAATAAATAGGGTGACAATATATAGCCTTGACGTACTCATTTCCCAATTTGGAACCAGTCCATTGTTCCATGTCTGGTTCTAACTGTTGCTTCTTGACCTGTACACTGATTTCTCAGGAGGCAGATAAGGTGATGTGGTATTCCCATCTGTTTATTCAAAGGTTAGTTTGATAGTCTTAAAACAGAGTTTCAATTCTTTATTCCAAGTATTCATTTAAAAAAATCAGAACAAAATGAAGTTGTAAAAGGACTAGAAATCATTGTGCTTCCCAGTTCCACTCAAAATAACTCATAGTTGAAAGAAGTTGGGCACATCAAAGATTTGCAGATGTAAATGGTAGCACAAATGATGACAATGCTGCTGTCCATGACTTGAGTAAAAAACCTCTAGTTTCTGGTCTTACATTTAGATCTTTAATCCATTTTGAGTTTATTTTTGTGTATGGTGTTAGAAAGTGTTCTAGTTTCATTCTTTTACAAGTGGTTGACCAGTTATCCCAGCAGCACTTGTTGAAGAGGTTGTCTTTTTTCCATTGTATATCCTTGCCTCCTTTGTCAAAGATAAGGTGACCAGAAACTATAAAACTCCTAGAGGAGAACATAGGCAAAACACTCTCAGACATAAATCACAGCAAGATCCTCTATGACCCACCTCCCAGAATATTGGAAATAAAAGCAAAACTAAACAAAAGGGACCTAATGAAACTTAAAAGCTTTTGCACTACAAAGGAAACTATAAGTAAGGTGAAAAAAGACAGCCCTCAGATTGGGAAAATAATAGCAAACTGAAGAACAGACAAAGGATTAATCTCAAAAATATACAAGCAACTCCTGCAGCTCAATTCCAGAAAAATAAATGACCCAATCAAAAAATGGGCCAAAGAACTAAACAGACATTTCTCCAAAGAAGACATACAGATGGCTAACAAACACATGAAAAGATGCTCAACATCACTCATTATCAGAGAAATGCAAATCAAAACCACAATGAGGTACCATTACACGCCAGTCAGGATGGCTGCTATCCAAAAGTCTACAAGCAATAAATGCTGGAGAGGGTGTGGAGAAAAGGGAACCCTCTTACACTGTTTGTGGGAATGCAAACTAGTACAGCCACTATGGAGAACAGTGTGGAGATTTCTTAAAAAACTGGAAATAGAACTGCCATATGACCAGCAATACCACTCTGGGCATACACACTGAGGAAACCAGATCTGAAAGAGACACGTGCACCCCAATGTTCATCACAGCACTGTTTATAATAGCCAGACATGGAAGCAACCTAGATGCCCATCAGCAGATGAATGGATAAGGAAGCTGTGGTACATATACACCATGGAATATTACTCAGCCGTTAAAAAGAATTCATTTGAATCAGTTCTAATGAGATGGATGAAACTGGAGCCCATTATACAGAGTGAAGTAAGCCAGAAAGATAAAGAACATTACAGCATACTAACACATATATATGGAATTTAGAAAGATGGTAATGATAACCCTATATGCAAAACAGAAAAAGAGACACAGATGTACAGAACAGACTTTTGAACTCTGTGGGAGAAGGGAGGGTGGGATATTTTCAAAAGAACAGCATGTATACTATCTATGGTGAAACAGATCACCAGCCCAGGTGGGATGCATGAGACAAGTGCTCGGGCCTGGTGCACTGGGAAGACCCAGAGGAATCGGGTGGAGAGGGAGGTGGGAGGGGGGATCGGGATGGGGAATACGTGTAAATCTATGGCTGATTCATATCAATGTATGACAAAAAATAAAAATAAATAAATAAATACATCAAAATTAAAAAAAAAACAAAACCTCTAGTAGTTAAGTGAGATTATAATCAGCATTGAGGGGTAGACTACTCATTGAATATTTTATTTTTGCATAGTTTGTAATTATACTTCCAGTAGTCAGTGATGAAAATATGTCCTTCATCTCATGTAAACTACTATGATGTAGTGGATGGCATCATCATTAAGTGGTCTTCATATAGCTTAAAATTTTTTTCCTCACTTATGCAAAGTGTATTTAGTAGGAAAGATGCTCCTTCAATAACTTAATAGGAAGGCTGTGAAATTGCATTTGCAGTACACTTGGGAGTTCACTACCTGCTTAAGGCAGTTACCAGGGCTTTCATAGTTATTAGCCCCTCAGCCTGCCCTGTGAAAACAGAGTCCAAACTGTTTATAGGGATCAAATTGCTGTACTTTAAGTTCAGTTTAACAGAAAATATAGATGGGAGTTTATTTTGGGTAAAGGGAAACTCCCCAGAACAAAATGAGGGCCAGAGAGTGTAAAAAGAGCTTATAAATATGGATACTTACCTTGTGAAAGGTACTGGAACATAGCATTGACTTTCATGAATGGAAATAATAGAAAATCAGATTTAATCTTTCTAATGAAAGTTTTACGATTTCCAAGTAGAAGAGAACATTAAAATTTTTTGTGTGTGTATCCTGTGAGGTATGTCTCTCCTTGCTATCTTTTAATACCTACAAAATACTGCTAATTTGCATGTTTATAAAAATGAAGATTATAGTTGATCCTAATCCATCCTCTAAACTCCTGATTAGATTTGGAAGAAAAATATGGACAGAGAGGTTGAATAAAAGAAATATGGGTGGGCCTGAGAGTTATTATATATTGTGGGTCCATATCCATTATTCAGTGAGAGAATTTTTAGAATTAGTCTTTAGCAGGTTGATTTTGGGAAACAGAGTGAGAGGATTTTAAATACGTTCCATTTCTTACAGTAACTTCTGTTGTTACCTATTTTGAGTGTATGTGCACACTCACATATACACACTTCTTTTGACTTACCTTCTTTGTAATTACTGCTTTATTTGTAAACACAGTGAAACATTTTTGCTGATGTGGTTATGATTTACAGGTGGTCTACATTGGCTCCTCTTTTCTAGATGTGCCTGGTTCTTTTGGTTCTCCAGGCACATCTTTAGGTTTGTGTGGGTTTAGATGCAGTGAGTGAACATGCCTAAGCAATAATAAATGATTCAAACAAAATGACTTAAAAGGGGACTGACATTTCATTGTGTCTGGTTGGAATTCTCTGCTTTGAACTTACTTTGCCCATGGTTTTCAGTGGGAGATACCACCATTCTTCAATATCAAATTAATTCCTTATTGCTCTTAATAAGATAACAAAGAACTGTGTATATAAAGATGAGAGGAGCCTTCCTATTCCAAAGAAGGATACGTTTTGCTGCACCAGATCTTGCTTTTAAAGACAGACATAAGTGCCTTTATTTTATTTATTAATTTTTATTGGAGTATAGTTCCTTTGCAGTGTAGTATTACTTTCTGCTGTATGGCAGAGTGACTCAGCTGTCCGTATACATCTCGCCACTCTGGCTTTGATTTCCTTTCTATGTAGTCCAGCACAGAGCACTGAGTAGACTTCCCTGTGCTCTATGGAAGGTTCTCATTAGCTATCTGTTTTATATGTAGTAAGAATCCACCTGCAGAGCAGGTGACTCAGGTTTGATCCTCGGGTCAGGAAGATCCCCTGGAGAAGGGAATGGCCACCCACTCCAGTATGCTTGCCTGAAGAATCCCATGGACAGCGGAACCTGGCAGGCTACAGTCCACGGGGCCACAAAGAGTCAGACAAGGCTGAGTGACTAACACTTCCTAACCATTTACTTAATCAATAATGTATATATATCAGTCTCAAAATCCCAATTCTTCCCCACCCCCCAAAATACCTTTATTTTATCATTACTGATTCTTTCTTGGCTTTCAGAGCACCCACCTCTCTTCTTTCCTCTCCGCTTTCCTTTGTCAAAAGCATGAAGTGCTTTCATGGTGCCCTAGAACCTTTTGTTTTTAGATAACTCTTTTGGTTAAAGCTTGGGTAAATGACTTCCGATAACTCAACAACTTACTTAAAGAGAATATGAATGTTTAGCCAACATAGTACTGGCCACCTGATGTGAAGAACAGACTTATTGAAAAAGAGCCTGATGTTGGGGAAGATTGAGGGTAGGAGAATAAGGTGGCAGCAAAGGATGAGATGGTTGGATGCCATCATCGACTCAGTGGACGTGAGTTTGAGCGAACTCCAGGAGATAGTGAAGGACAGGGAGGCCTTGTGTGCTGCAGTCCATGGAGTTGCAAAGAGCCAGACACGACTGAGTGACTGAACAACAACCCACATACCAAGTTATTTTCGACTCGAGGCCCTTGTAATTGCTAGTTCCCTGGTTGGGATGGTCTTAAGTGTGTGGTTCTCGGTAAAAATGTCACTCTTGAGAAAGACCTCCTTGACCACTCAATCTAAAGGAGCTCCCCATTAAAGCTACTGTATTACAGTCTCTTTGAAGCAATAGTATTGTGTAAAATGTTGTTCATTTACTTGTTTACTTGTTTATTGTCTGTCTGCTGCACGAGGGCACGGTCCTTGCTGGTTTAGTTCACTCTCTAGTAGCAATCCTCACAAAGAAATTGCATGCGTTCAAGAAGGATGCTTAAATAAATGTACTAGAAATCAAAGGATTGAAATCCTCTTACAAATGAAAAGTCTTTTAACTAAAAGGATTTTTCAGTTCTTTTCAAGTTATAATCAAAAGTGATTTTGGAAACAGGTCAAACTGAATGCTATAATTTGATTAAGTTCATTTAATGAAATTACAGAATTTAGCAATTCACCATATTAGAATTACTGAAGTTTTCCATATTCTAAGGGACCAATCAAAACACATGATTCCAATCAAGTGTGCTTGTCAGATAAGAGGATATGCTGCATAGAAGAGGAAGGGAGTGTAGAAGGGGTGGACCTCCTAAAGTGACACCAAGGTTAGGTGAAATCCTTGCATGCCTTCAATAGCTAACAGCATACTGTCAGGTCCATAAGAGAGGCAGGAGGGTGCCGGACATCCCCTTTAATGACCACAACTCCATTTTGAGTATTTCTTCAAAATGTCAGAATGAACAAATATATAAAGTGTTGTGTGTCACCCTCAAGTGGGAAAAGCAGAGAGAAGAAACTAAAATCATGGAGCTTGGAAGGTTTCTGTGATATGACAGGAAACTCAGGCTTCATAGCTGATTGGAGAACACCCCCACTCTTGTTCCCTGGCTACACTTGCTTCTCCTCTGCCTGGTGAGATGTTTGTGGGTGGAGTGCCTCTGTAGCCTCTTCCTTTCCTGTGCTTAGCTCTCCTCATTCCTACCTGCAGGGGACTTGCTTTTCTGAACCCTGGCTGCTCTCTGCCTCCTGCTGGGAAACAGAGGAGTTGGGAGGAGGGGTGTTTGCTAGAAGCTCCAGGGAGGATTCGACAAATTACAAATCCCCTATATCAGAAACAAAATCTATGAATGAATGTCAAAGGCTGTGTGCATGTGATATGGAATATACTATTTAACTGTATAGAAAAGACATGTACATATTAGATGTTAAATAACAATATTAGAGCATTACGATTCAGTGTCAGATGAATCATGATTATTACTAATAGGGCAATTCTGTCCCTTCATAACTACTTAATGACCCACTTAATATATTCTGTCCATTCCTTCAGGCTATCTGTGAGAAGCCACTGAAGTGTGATAATAGAAAGTTTAGAGTTCCTTGCAAACTCCAGTTTATATTGATGTTTTAGGTGTAAACTTTTGCCTTGTCCTAAATCTCAGTTACCTCAGACTCCTTTTGAAGGGAATAAAGATGAAAATTTGGACATTTTCTTGTCAACTGGGACTTCATTATTAAATGGAAGAATATATTTGTTGAGAACCTACTCAATTACAAGTACTCTTGTTAGGAACTTTAATAGACTATATGTAATTCTCAAAGGAACCTTGTGAATTAGGTATTATTATACCTGTTTACAAAAAAGAAGGTGGAGGCTCTGAGAAATTAAGTTCTTGCTAAAAGTTATGCAGCTAATGAAACCCAGATGAGCTTAAATCCCAGGTTTGATTTCTGAAATCAGCCCATTTCCGTTAACATGAGTATCTCCCTATGTTTCATTCCTTGTCTGTATAAGGTCAGGCTAATAATGCCTCCATATCTGTTTTGTAAAACCATGAGAACTCGATGAATATGAATGTAATACCTATACAAATTCCAAGCTCTGTTACGATTATTAGTAGCATTAATTTGACAACATTACCAAAATGGTCTTTTAATTAACTGTCATTTTATACCAAGGTTTCTGGATACCCATCATGATTCTGTGAAGACTTCTATCTGCAACAGTGGATATTTTAATTTGTTAGACTCCGTGTGGCTATGTTTGGGTTTCTTTGAGTATGAGTTTTACACCCTTCCAAGTGTTGGCAAATATTCATTCTGGAGAAAAGCTATCCATCTGTTCAGCTGCTAGCCAAAACATCACAGCAAAATAGCAGATTCAGCTCTAACATGAATCATGACGGGACAGTGTAACACAGAATATAAGTCATATCCTCAGCAACAGATGTGGAAAGAGGTAGTGTCCATCTAAGAAATTTTAAGATTGTCATCATTTAAGGATAAAGCTGGGTTTAGAAGAACATAGCAAATGCCAAAAATTGCACCCCCAGATAGCATTTGAGTTGAAACTGAGTGAACAGAAATAGAGGGGCAAAACAAAAGGCTAAATTATTTAGCTTAAGCCCAGCCTCTCTTGCAGATAGACTTGACATCTCCTAGACACTGAAGGAAAGCTGTTGGCACACCATAGGATGAAGGTCTACTTGACTAGATTGATCATCGTAGTAGCGATATATTCTTTTTTTTTTTTTTGCAATATATTCTTTTTCTTTTGTAATGTCTGAAATTACTTATAACAAGATTTACAGCAGTATATATGTTGTTTTTTAATACATTTTTTCAAAGTATTCTTTTCCATTACAGTTTATCATAGGATATTGATATAGTTGTCTGAGCTCTACAGTAGGATCTCATTGTTTATCCATTCTAAATGTAATAGTTTGCATCCACCAACCCCAAACTCCCAGTTCTTTCCTCTCCCTACCTTCCTCCTCATTGGCAAACCCAAGCCTGTTCTTTATGTCTATGAGTCTGTTTCTGTTTTGTAGGTAGGTTCTCCAATATATTCTTGAAGCACACAGATTCTTGATCTTCCTGAATGTTATTCTTTTCCTTTTTTTTAAGGCGTGTGTCCTGCATGCAGCACTAGTATAATTGTGCTTTTGGCCAGAAAAAGCACATACCTTTTGCCCAGGTATATTGCTTTCTTTGTTTTGCTAAATGCTTTTTTGTTGTTAAACACACAGCAAAAATGTTTATAACATAAACTACAAGGCACAAATAATAGTAAACAAAGACAGGTATAGCGGTCAATCAGCCTGACAAATAGAACATTCCCACTACTTTTGATTTCCCTGTACCTCCTTATCTTACTTCCCTCTCTCCTATGATGTAACCACTATCTCAGATCTTAAGTATCTCTCACTAGCTTTTCTTTATATAGTTTTTCACATGTGTATTACAATTGATGTTTTAGTTTAGTTTTATGTGTTTTTAACCTTATTTAACTGAAGTCAGAGTGAGTTTAATTTTTTCTTCTTCTCCTTTTTCTTGGCCCAGTATTCTGAGAATTTATTCATGATGATAAACGTAGCTATAGCTCATTCAGTTTCACTGCTGTATAGTTTACTATTATGTGAGTATATCATAGTTTAGTTACTTTCTGTTTTTAACAATTACACACTCCAGTGCCATGAACATTTATATACTTATCTCCTGTTGCAAGTATACGGGAGTTTTTCTAGGGTATATAACTTGTAATGGAATTGTTGGGCCATGAGTAGGCTTATGTCAGCTTCACTAGATACTATCAAATTATTTTCCAAAGGGATTGTATAAATTTATACTTAACCAGCTGTGTATCAGAGTCTGTATTGTTTCAAATTTTTGGTGACTTCAGACACTGTAGGATTTAAGAATTATTGACACTTTTTGTGTTTACTTATATTTTGTAGTTCTAAACATTTTTGTTTAAACATTAAAGAATATTTTTATCTTTCCTCATTTTTGTAATCTTTTATTTTTAAAAAATGTTGAACATTTACTTTAATTGACAACCCGAATTGCAAAACTTTGTGAGTTTAATTCAGCTATATGATATTTATGCTGAGTCTTCCTCACTAGTTTTAATTCTTTGTTTTGTGATTTAAAAAAAAAAAAAAACTGTAAGCTTATGTGCTTTTGAAATTCTGTGAGGTTTGTATTGAATAAGCTGTTTTCATCCATAGTGAATTTGCTTTTTGTTCTGGTGACTCACTAGGACAATCTAAGGTTAATTTCTGTGTTTGAGACTTCTTGGGCCAGAAATGTAATGTTAATTTAGGGTTCATGCTTGCTTGGCCAATTATTAAGTTAATGGCTTTGAATTCTCTGGAAAAATATTACTCCACTCTATTCAGTACTAGAGACTAGTTTGGCAACCTCCTTGTTGTTCCTGCTGTGGAAAAAGTTTATTTGAATCCACTCTAAGGGTATGATCCTTGGGAATCCAGGTCTGTTCAGGAGTTTGAGCCAGGCACAGTTCTTAGCACTTTTTCCCTGGCTGCTGTCAGAATGGAAGTTCACGGACCTCGGGTTAGCCATGTGGGTGAGCCACGAGTCCCCAGTGAGAGAGCCAGCCTCAGAGTTTACTGACCTCTCTGGGTTGCTGCTTTAGCTTCACTGCAGTCATCTAGTGATATTTTTCTTTCTTGTCTTCTAAATGATTAATTTTATATTATTTTTCAATTTTCTCTTTTTTGATGGAACTTCTTATATACCTTAATTTTTTCTTTATTTTTTAATTTTAAAAACATCCAATCATGTAGAAAAATGAGGTGATGAAACAGGAAGTGTATCATCTCGATTCATTAACTGTCAGGGAATGTTTGACGGGAGGATTCCTACGTGCTGTCTCTCATGAGTCCTTTGTCCCTCTTCAAGTGGAACAGCACGCTGCTCCCAGGGACTGAGGTCATTGTGTGAGGCAAGCATGAGTCTCCTTTAGTAAACATTCTCCTTAGGACAAAACAGCTTAATCTCCTTCCCCTTACTTGAGATATAGATTGTCTCCTGACCTTGTGACTAACGTTACCCTTTGTTCCCTTGGTAACGGTTGCTGTACATTTGGTTTTCTGATCTCTATCATTCCCGAAAGAAGTTTCTTGTACTGCAGCCTATATATACTCATAGAAAAATCATTAAAGCACCTTTGCTCCATCAGAGCTTAGGTCCCCGGGTCTTTTTGTCTCTCTCTCTCTCTCTTTCTCTCTCTCTCTTTCTCTCTTTCATTTTCTTATCGTCGACTCCGCACCACAAGGTTCCGGTCCATTAAAGGACCCCAACAATTAATTGTTAGTATTTTGTCATATTTGCTCTTGTGTGTGTGTGTTTGGGGTGGGGGGTGGTTTCTTGAACCATTTGGAAGTCAGTTGCAGATATCATTACACTTGACCCTGGATGTTTTGTTGCACATTTCTGAAATAAAGACTTTCTACTTGATAATCACAGTACCATATACACCTTAGAAAATAAATAAGAGTCTCTCATATTTTATTGAAGGCCTAGTCTGTATTCAAATCCCCAGTTGTTATATGTTTTTTTTCCTCTAAAATGAGATACAAATAATGTAGTGATGCAGTTGTCAGTAGGGCTAATTGGGTTATTTGGTTCACCAATATTTAGATGTGGAAAGACACTTGGTTGGTTGACTTTTTCTGAAGTTTTGCCCATAGCTTTTGTTTTTTAAGTAGCCAGGAGTAATGCATCTTTTGCTGTTTACTCACTTTCCTTTGAGTTGCTGATTATTTGGGTATGAAGTTAAAGAACTATAATTCGGTTGAAAAATTATTTTTATGTCCTTTTTAAAGAGTGTCACCTCTCAAGTGGAAGATACAGAGGTAGGTAGCTCATTGACTTTCCCCCAGATAGTTGTAAGTTTTTCTTTTTTTTATTAGTTGGAGGCTAATTACTTCACAACATTTCAGTGGGTTTTGTCATACATTGATATGAATCAGCCATAGATTTACACGTATTCCCCATCCCGATCCCCCCTCCCACCTCCCTCTCCACCCGATTCCTCTGGGTCTTCCCAGTGCACCAGGCCCGAGCACTTGTCTCATGCATCCCACCTGGGCTGGTGATCTGTTTCGCCATAGATAGTATAGATGCTGTTCTTTTGAAACATCCCACCCTCACCTTCTCCACAGAGTTCAAAAGTCTGTTCTGTATTTCTGTGTCTCTTTTTCTGTTTTGCATTAGGGGTTGTCCGTTACATCTTTCTCTAAATTCCATATACTATGTGTTAGTATGCTGTAATGTTCTTTATCTTTCGGTTACTTCCTCTGTATAATGGGCTCCAGTTTCATCCATCTATTAGGATGTTTCAAATGAATTCTTTTTAACGCTGGGTAATTATTCCATGGTGTATATGTATCCATAGCTTCCTTTCCATTTCATCTGCTGATGGGCATCTAGGTTGCTTCCATGTCCTGGCTATTATAACAGTGCTGCGATGAACATTGGGGTGCACATGTCTCTTTCAGATCTGGTTTCCTCAGTGTGTATGCCCAGAAGTGGGATTGCTGGGTCATATGGCAGTTCTATTTCCAGTTTTTTAAGAGATCTCCACACTGTTTTCCATAGCGGCTGTACTGTTTGCATTCCCACCAACAGTGTAAGAGGGTTCCCTTTTCTCCACACCCTCTCCAGCATTTATTGCTTGTAGACCTTTGGATAGCAGCCATCCTGACTGGCGTGTAATGGTACCTCATTGTGGTTTTGATTTGCATTTCTCTGATAATGAGTGATGTTGAGCATCTTTTCATGTGTTTGTTAGCCATCTGTATGTCTTCTTTGGAGAAATGTCTGTTTAGTTTTTTTGGCCCATTTTTTGATTGGGTCATTTATTTTTCTGGAATTGAGCTGCAGGAGTTGCTTGTATATTTTTGAGATTAATCCTTTGTCTGTTTCTTCATTTGCTATTATTTTCTCCCAATCTGAGGGCAGTTGTAAGTTTTAAGTTCTGTCAAAGTAAGTGGACTGACTTCACCCAGGATTGCATCCTGGGTATGCTTTTTTTCTTTTTCTTTTTTTTTTTTTAAGACATTTGACTTTCTTTACACAACAAAACCAATCTGTTGTTGAACTTTTGTTTGAATAACTGAATTCTGCTGGCCCCTATTTTGCCTTGCTGCTGGTCAACCCAGTTGGGTGAAGATGGGCGGAGAATGATGAAGATGAAGATGATAATGATGAAGTTACTTATGGGGAGAAGACAGATGGATAAGGATTTCTTATTAAATATAAATCTAACCTATTGTTGCTCCTTATTACTGGCAACTTTCTTTAGGGCTTAAGGCTTGATGAATTTAGTGTTGCTTGACATATTTTTTAAATGACTGAGGATTAAAAATATATATTGCTATTGAATAGTAATAAGCATCATGTAAGAAATATGACTGTGCTGCTTCTTTTTGATGATATCATAGTTATTTATGTATTTAACTACCCATATGAAGCCCCCATATTTGTATTTTTCTTTGCTACTGACTTCACAGCAGCTCAGTAGGACTTTAAATATTTATATTTTCTGGCACCTGCCCCATGACAATATACCTAGACCATACATACAAAGATGTATTCAGTGAAGAGACTGTGCAACTGTTTTATCACTGTCCTGATCTTCATTGGAAATGAAGCTGCTTTTTCAAACACTGTTTAGGCTTGCTATCTAGCAGTCAGTAATTGTGGCGATTATAATCATGAGCTTCTCTTCAGCATGTGTATGGCTATGGTGGTAATAACTGGTGAATTGTTGCATTTTAATATGAATGAACAAAAAATGGAAAGCTCAGCAGAAGCATTTGTTTGAGAGGTAAAGAAAAGAAAAGAAGATGTACCCATGAATTTTAACTTACTAGATAGTAGAAAAAATGACTTTCATAATAGAATATATATGTATGTATGCTTTTATAGTACCACTAACATAAGCATGAGCATATAATTTTAGAATTCAGCTGGTTTAGCTGAAAAATGACTTTTCTTCCTCCTTCTTTGTATTTTTAAATTATCACCCCTCAGTAATTAGAAGGTTCTGTGTCTTCATTTTTTGACCTAAATATCCCATTAGCTGTCTATGGGAAACTTTAAAAAATATTTTCAATGACCATAATGGAAAAATGTTGAGTAAAACAGAACCATCTCTTTACATGACAGAACCCAGTGGTCTAAAACAGTTGCTATCTTAGCCCTACTTCTTGGGGGTATATTTGTTGTATGGTTATTTATTTACTTCAGTTGCTGATTTTTAAATTTCTTGTTTTTTATCTTAACTTCTTAATAAATTAACTGATGCTATTAGCTTTAACATGTTGGTTTCAAACCTCATCATTCATTTCTTTCCTTTTACTTTACCCCAGATATGGTTAATTGAGAGTTCTGTTTGTTCTTCCTTTGAGATTTCTTGCCATGTTTGGTTTAATATTCAAGCACAGACTGGAAACTTCTAGCTAGATTTCTATGGCATTTGATACTTGTCTCTTTCCTCTTCAGTCCATCTTGTGTGTTTTTATCAAATAAATCTTTTAAAAATGTATCACCTCCCTACTGATTCATAGTCTAGGATGACAAGATCAAGATCTGAAGGAGCACGCCTCTCCTTGTCTTTTTCAAAATCATATTCATAGCTTGGCATTATGAAGACCATGTTCCATTTAGGCTAATACCATCACTTCTTAAAAAAAAAATTGTCTGGCAGCTTCTAGAAGGTGGGGAGGAGAGTATATATTTCAGTACCTAGAAGATTAAACCATGACCAGTTTACTGCAACTTCTGTTTCCTGATGTTAGGAGGTGGATTTGGTGTTACAAGAGAGCCACCAACCAGGGCAGGTTATGGGAGCCAGTTCTGCAGAGCTCCTGACAGCAGGTGTTCAGAGATATAAGCTAGGATACTCAAGGTCCCTCTGAAAGGAAGAAGAGCTGTACTGAGGAAAAGAAAGCACCAGGAGAGGAGGAAACATTCTTTAGTCATATGCAGATTTAAAAGTAGGTTATTCAAAGTTTACAATTGTTTTGGGGATCATGGGAAGGTCAGTGAGCTGAGGGGAGCATCGGGGTAGAGCTGATCTTGACTTTTGAACAGGGCCACCTGAACTGGAAGTGCAGTAGGATAGTCCCAGGCTGACACAAACCGGGAAGCTGAGTGTTCCATTGCCCTGTTGTAGCAGACTTAGGTGGGGGTGGTGGGAGTGTGGGCCTGAGAACACCTTTGGCTTCCTGTTTTGCCCATGCTGTTCCTTTGAAATAGATACCTTTCTCCGATCCATTTACCCAGTTGTCACATTGCTATGATGGAAGGAGCACAGATTTAGGAGGTCAGCCGACCTAGACTTGAGTTTTGTCTTTTTGCTGGTTACCTGGCTGACCCTGACCAAGTTACTTCCCCATTCAAAACTCCAATTTCCTCCTTTGATAGTGGAGATTTTGATACAATCCTGCTGATATAAGGAATGAAAAGTCTGCCTCTCAGTTTTTGGATTTAGGAAATTGCTTTTTTTCAGCACCTATAGTCACTGATAATCACACACCCATATATGTGTGTGTGTGCGTGTTTGTGTGTGTGTGTGCCTGTGTCTGTGTGTGTGTGTGTGCCTGTGTCTGTGTGTGTGTGTGCCTGTGTCTGTGTGTGTCTGTGTGCGTGTGTGTGTCTGTGTGTGCGTGCCTGTGTCTCTGTGTGTCTCTGTGCATGTGTGTGCATGTGTCTGTGTCTGTGTGTGTGTGTGCCTGTGTCTGTGTGTGTGTGTCTGTGTGCATGTGTGTGGTGTGTGTGTGCCTGTGTCTCTGTGCATGTGTGTGCATGTGTCTGTGTGTGTGTGTGTGCCTCTGTGTGTGTGTCTGTGTGTCTCTCTGTGTGTGTGCCTGTGTCTGTGTGTGTGTGTGTGTGCCTGTGTCTGTGTGTGTGTGTGTGTGCCTGTGTCTGTGTGTGTGTGTCTGTGTGTGGTGTGTGTGTGCCTGTGTCTCTCTGTGTCTCTGTGCATGTGTGTGCATGTGTCTGTGTGTGTGTGTGCCTGTGTCTGTGTGCATGTGTGTGCATGTGTCTGTGTGTGTGTGTGCCTGTGCCTGTGTCTGTGTGTGTGTGTGTGTGGGTCTGTGTGTGTGTGTGTGTATGTGTGTGCCTGCGTCTGTGTGTGTGTGTGTGTATGTCTGTGCATGTGTGTGTCTGTGTCTGTGTGTGTGTGTCTGTGTGTGTGTGTGTGTGTGTGTGTCTGTGTGTCTGTGTCTGTGTGTCTGTGTGTGTGTGTCTGTCGGTGTCTGTTCATGTGTTGTGTGTGTGTTGTGTGTGTGTGTGTGTGTGTGTGTGTGTGCCTGCATCTGTGTGTGTGTGTGTGTGTATGTCTGTGCGTGTGTGTGTCTGTGTGTGTCTGTGTGCCTGTGTGTGTGTGTGTCTGTGTCTGTGTGTGTGTCTGTGTCTGTGTGTGTGTGTGTATGTCTGTGCGTGTGTGTGTCTGTGTGTCTGTGTCTGTGTGTGTCTGTGTGTGTGTGTGTGTGTGTGTCTGTGTGTGTCTGTGTGTCTGTGTGTGTGTGCCTGTGTCTGTGTGTCTGTGTGTGTGTCTGTGTCTGTGTGTGTCTGTGTGTGTGTGTGTGTCTGTGTGTGTCTGTGTGTCTGTGTCTGTGTGTGTCTGTGTGTCTGTGTCTGTGTGTCTGTGTCTGTGTGTGTCTGTGTGTGTGTCTGTGTCTGTGTGTCTGTGTGTGTCTGTGTCTGTGTGTATCTCTCTGTACCTGCTCAGTCACTCAGTCGTGTCCGATCCTTTGTGATCCCATGGCCTGTAGCCCACCAGGTTCCTCTGTCCGTAGGATTTTCCAGGCAAGAATACTGGAATGGGTTGGCATTTCTTCCTCCAGGGAATCTTCCCAACCCAGGGATTGAACCCATGTCTCTTGTGTCCCCTGCCTTGGCAAACGGTTTCTTTACCAGATGAGCCACTGGGGAAACCATATAAATGTTTGTGTATATATGCATGATACAGAAGATTTAAAGATTTACTAGTTTCCATTGTTTCTCCTAATTACATTTGTTTCTCTGCATCTTTGACACTTCAGTCTCTCCGCTGGCAGGGGCTTTGCAGTTGTAGATAGCATAATCCCCTGCTCCAGATCGTACTAGAAACTCCTTTTGTGAAAAGACAGTGCATTCTGATATAAGAGAAATGCTTGCCTGAGCCCCCTATATCTTTGGAAGATCATAGACGGAAAACAATTTATTGAAATATATCCCTAACATTTCAGGAGTATCCTATCCATGTTTGTATGCCCTGTGCTTGGTGCATGTTTGCTGAATTGTTAAAGGATGCTTTTCTTTACATTAAGTTAAGTTATATGCTTTTATTGTAACTGTTCTCTGTGAAAATATTGACAAAATTTATCAGATATTTATGGAAATGAAGACTTATTCTAAAAATACTTTTGAAATTTAAATACTTCAATTTGTCAATACTTAGGAGACCAATGAAGGATGATGTTCTCAGTGGAAATTTAAAAATCTATTAATCATTCAAAGAAAATTCTGATATAGTTTACTTACTAGGACATTTTTTTCATTTCAAAATATGTAATGATTTACTAATATCATGATATGTTTTCCTCCACTATGTTTTCTATACATATTTGTATGTTATTTTGTTGTTTTTCTTTTTATTATAAGAATTATTTCTTTTCATAAAATAGTCCTGAAAAATATTTTAGTAGTGCTTGTCATATGCTGTATCATTGTTCATTTAATCTTTCTTCTAATACTGGGCATTTAAGTATTTATAATTTTAAATGTAATTAAAATAAATATTTTTTGTTAACATCTTTGATTATTTCCTTAAAATACTTTCTTAGATAAACAATTACTATGTCAAAATTTTAAATGTATGTATATATATTTTTTATATCAGTAGGGTGTATATTTTAATCCCAAACTCTTATTTTATCCCTAACCTCCCTTTCATGTTTAGTAACAAGTTTGTTTTCTATTTCTGTGAGTCTTAAATAAGTATAAATATATTTTTTTAATTTATTATTTTTTTAAATAAGTGTATTTTTTAAAGTTTTTTTTTATATTGCCAATATTCTTCAGAAAGGTAGATTTAGTTTACCAGCCTGATGTCCTTTGAAGTGCATTATGCCTTTTAATCTCATCGTAACCTTGCCAACACTGTTTTCGTAAAAAATAAAGACTTTGGATTCTTATTTATTCATCTAGTCTGTGTTGCAGATATATTCCTTATTAACTGGGACGTTTGTTGTAACTAAACAAATACCTGAGGTCATACTTCTATTCTTCTATATTACTTCTGCATTGCTTATTGATGTGACTGTTCCACAAGATCACATTTTCCACACCTTAATGCTGCCTGTAAAGATATGAGCATATATTGTTCTTAGTTGCTCAGTTATGTACGACTCTTTGTGACCCCATGGACTGTAGCCTGCCAGGCTCCTCTGTCCATGGGGATTCTCCAGACAAGAATACTGGATTGGGTAGCCATACCCTCTTCCAAGGGATCTTCCCAACTCAGGGATCGAACCCAGGTCCCCTGCGTTGCAGGTGAATTCTTTACCATCTGAGCCACCAGGGAAGCCTGTATTAGGTGCTCAGTAAGTAGGCCATATTGGTGTATTTAAAATAAGAATTCTTATCCCCTCCTCCCGAAGTCAGTTCTGGTATCATGTGTATGTAATTTAGCTTCTAAATCACATCATAAACACCAAGTAATTTAGCTTGTAAGCAGTGTCCATCCAAGAATCTTATGTTGTGCTGTCAGTGGAAAGTTACTGGAAAATGTAGCTAGTGGTTAGTAAGAATGTAACCATGATGGGAGCTTTACCAGAGATGTGAGGTGTGTATTAAACCAGTTCCTGAAAATCATTTGCTTTTTGTATTTAATGGCCGTACCTTGTGGATCTGCATTTAGAATGATAATTCATGCTAATGGCTTTCATCTCCCACGAGGTAGCAGAAATCAGTTCTAAAGTGGCAGAATGAAAGGATATAGCAAATAAAGTCAATGAGCTGTCAAAGAATTTTTCTTCATCAAACAAGTCCCAAAGCGCCATGTGTTATACTGACCTTCCTTCACTCTTCTTTTCTTGGATCCTTATGCTGATTTGGTTCATGGTTTCTTTTTTTCCCCCCATAATAGAAAAATTAACAAACATGTTTGGTCAGTGAAACAGAAGGTATTTGAAAATAATACCTTGGAGCAGTGTCTCAATCTTCAGGAAAATGGTGAAGAGGAGATACAGCATTGATTGCTGTTGCTAAGCAACAGCTTTCGCAGCAGATGTGCAGGGGACAGTGGTGGCGTCTGCCAGCACACGATGCAGGCTAGAAAGCCGTGTGGCCCTGTGACATTTCTGAGGAATCAGAACCAGGGCCCAGTGCTTCCTCTCTCATCATTTTCTAAGATCAGTATTTGAGACATTAAGATCATATTGTCAAACACATAGACTGAAAATTTTGGATCACTTTGGGAATTTTTAGAGAGCTAACTGTGAATGGATTTGTAGAGCCAACTCTAAAGGAAACAGAATTCCTATTTCCTTCCAGAAATATTATCTGTTTTCCCATTCATGCATTTATCCATTCATCCATGAATATGTTCACACATTCATTTAGCTTAATGTTCAAGGCACTATGCTGCTCTTAAGAGTGGTACCTCTTGTATTGCTGATGGGTGCACTGTAGGTGTGATGGTAGGGGATTAGAGGTGGCATTGGGACAGTGCACATGTGGTATAATGAAGAGCCTCTTGGGCCTTCCTTCTAGGACTGTAGCCCTGGAGCTTTAGGGCATGTGAAATCTCCTGGGCAGCTTATTAAATGATTTCTCAGCCCTGTTCCTGGCGATCCTATTATCAAAGGTCTGGAAGGTAATTTAGAAATATTCATTTTAAACAAGCTCCATGAGTTATTCTGATAATGGTACCACTCTTAAGAAATAGGTGAAGAAATACTGAAGTAGGTGGATTAGAGGAGATTTCGCCACTGTTACCAGGCAAGTTTTAATTCAATTAAATCTGTCACCTGTCAGTTTTGATTCAATAATGGAACTACTTGTTGTGATTTTACTTGTTCATTCAATCTGTGCCTCTTCAAACTTGATTCTTTTTTTTTTCCAAAAATTTTTATGGACTGTTTTGAAAGTCTTTATTGAACCTGTTACAATATTGCTTCTGTTTTATGTTTTGGTTCTTTGGCCATGAGGTGTGTGGGATCCTAGCTCCCCAACCAGGGATCAAACCCTCACCCCATGCTTTGGAAAGCAAAGTCTTAATCATTGAACCACCAGAGAAGTCCCTCCAAGTTGATTCTTAAGTCTTTCCATATTAGAACTGCTTTTGATTCAGTAGAGTGAGACTAGGTGGGGTTCCTTCCAGAAACTTCTGTGGGGCTGTCCCTTCTGAGGATGGTGGAGCCCATCATCACTGCGTGTGACTCACCCATGAGCAAGAAATGAGAGTACATATAACAAAGTACACAAGCAAAGGTTGGTGTAAATCTGCAGTACAAACCTCAAAGACTAGATTTCCAAACTGCCTTTCATTGATAGCAAAAAACTAGTGAACAAGCAAACACCCGACCCAACAGGTCACCTATTTTTTTTAACCCCAAAGCTAAGAACATTTTAGTGGTCTGTCAATTGTGAATCTGGCTGATCCTTTAATAAAATCTTGTGTGCTTGTATAGTTTTTGCATAAATCAACGAGTAATTATTTTTTATACAGTCTTTTAATAAGACATTTTTTTCCTTTATCCAGTTAAATATGCTGCAAAGCCCAGTTTTGGTCCTAATTAGACCTTGTTTGAGATCTTGGCTTCATGCCATGTAGTAGTATAGACTAATAACATACGGTTCTTATTAGTTTGTATAGTTTGTTAACCATTCATCTATCAAGCTAAATGACTTATAAATGACTTGTACATTTAAAACTGTTCAAAAGTTATTAAGGTCTGTAATTAATCATCACGAACACTTCTGACCTTATTCTTGGTCCCTTACCAAAATGATGTTCATTGAATGTATACGACACAATAGGAAGAAAATTAAGTTGCACTAAAGGCATTACCAGTATGTGTAGGGAGGTTCAAAATATTGGCAGTCATCAAATAGAACTTAATTTATGTGCTTTGTAATAGAGACATTTTTCATTGTACTTATATTTTCTAAATTACTTCCATTTCGAAATTAGGTGCCTTCATTTTGGACCATATTCAACAGTGAAATAATGTATTTTCTGGATCTAAACCATCATATATGGTTTGACCTTTAGCTGAATCAAGTAGTAAAGATCAAAATGAATTATGCTTGAGTGGAACGGGATTTTAATGTTGCTCTGCACTGTGTTTTTCCTCATCCCACATGCTGTTTAATATTATTAATTCAGCTTGAATGATGATGAGACCAAAAAAAATGACTCTAGTTGTTTTTGGCTAATACATTCTTGGATGTTATAGAAGTGCCTGTAACACCTGAATGGTTCCACAGAAATAGCAAATGCATTTTTATTTTGCCCACAAGAGAAAATGCAGCATGATTGCCTCTAAGCAGCAGAGAACAGGTTTCTAGATGTATGTTCTTTCCCAGGTACAAATATATAACTTCCATTAGTGCTAATAGGGCCTGTGTGTTTGCATCCAGAAAGTCAGAATTTAGAATATGACAAGCAATGAGCATTTGAGGAGTTATTACTGAACCTTTCAAATAACCTGAAAGGCATAAATGACTTTGAGTACTGGGTAAGTGTGGTAATCCCTTGGAAATGAACTATTCAGAATATTTAACTCTATTTTCAATGAAATATTAAAAGGGGACTATCCACATGTTTAGATTCATTTCAGCTTAATAGTGTATATGTACACTCTGCCATCATATCAGCTCCCTGGTAATGCACTTCACCACATGAAGTCAGTGGAGTAGTCTCAAACTTGTTCACAAAGGCCTGGTTTCTCAACTCTCCTTGTTTAATTTGCAGCCATTATAAAGGCTCTTGTAGCAGCTCTGTTGCAGAAACAAAAGGTGCATACAGAGAGCTGGCTGTGCTTTCAGCTAACCTACGATTTAGGAATGACTGTAATTCAAGAATTATTTTATGTCATAGGGACACAAAGTAAAACGTATAATCTTACTTTCCAGAATAGATGCATCTAAAAAGTTTGTCACCTGAAGTTTTATATACTGATTTGCTCTTCCTTTATATTTTCTTTCTATAGATAAATATTCATTTAGATGAAAAGACATTACACCAGGATATAGGCAATACTAAGAAGGTTTCAAGTCTCTTAAGACTTTGGAAATCCCAGATTTATAGGAAATAATAATTTTTCTAATAAAACATGACAGCTCCCAAATAGCTGAGCTTATTTTTATGTTGGTGTCCTGAAGGAAAAATGAGTCAGTTAGCTGCTTTGGAGAGGCACCTGGGAAGTCTCACCCATGTAGCTCTTTGTGTGACCCTGTGTCATGCAGCAATGTACACGTTTAACTGGTTTACGCAAGACAGTGGTTTAAAAGGTAGCATTGACTTAACAGATAGGTACAGGGTGATTATTGACCACTCATCTCAGAAAACTCAAAAATTACACATTTCTTCTGTAAATTACTCAAGCTCAATTTTCTGTCTAATATAATGCTTATAAAAAATGGCTCACGATTTCCCCAAATGTACAAGCATAATTAATAGTAGTCCAAACAGAAACTTGAACTTGAGTAGAGCTCATATGAAAGGTGAGAGCTACAGAGATGTCGAGAACAGATTGGTGGCTGCTGCAGGTACGGGTTGGGGTGGGAGAAATGAGTGTGAGGTGTCAAAGGTATAAAAAATAAGTCCTAGGGATGTAATGTACAGCATGATGGTTATAGTTACTAATATTGTGTTGCATATTTGAAAGTTGCTAACAGGATAGATCTTAAAAGTCCTCTTCACAAGGAAAAAAATATTTTGCCAGCTATGTGTGATGATGGAGGTGAGCTAGATTTCTTGTGGTAATCATTGCACAGGACTGTTGAGGGCTGAGCAATGTGGAGGTTAGGGGTGCTCACCCTGGTGCAATGGAAAATCGGTGGGGGATTTTCTGTTTTAAAATGTTACCCATGTTTTAATCTGTAGAGATAATTGCAGTTGTTTTTCTGTGTTTATGTGTTTTTTCTTTCTGTTATTACACAGTTGATATCATGGTATATATGAAATTTTTATATTCTACATTTTTGTTTATTATTGTATTAAAGGCATTGTTGCATTTCACTAAATTCCTTGTAGATCCAGATTTTAGAATGCAAAGGAAATCCTATTGAAAAGATATGCTAATATTAATATAGTTTTCTATTATTTAGGTTATCCCTAAATTTTTGCCAGTGTAAGTACCATTGCAATAAAGTCATGATTCCTTTTTTGCCACCTGTTTCATTATTTAATGCACATTTTATATTTTTTTTAAACTCAAGATTTACTTGGGACTTCCCTGGCAGTTCAGTGATTAAGACTCCATGCTGCCACTGTAGGGGGTGCAGGTTCTATCCCTGGTCAGGGAACTAAGATCCTATATGCCATGCAACCAAAAAAAAAAAAAAAAAAAGATTTTCTTAAGGCCCCCTCCTTTTGCTAACTTAAATGTTTTTGGTATATTTGCTTTTCTTTTTTTAAAAATTAATAATGAAATTTTTTCAGGGTATAAAATTTAGTTATAAGCACCGTGTTAGCTGTAACCTATACCTTGAATTCTTTTTTGTTACTTTGTAAGAAATAGGTTGTTGTGTCTAGTTTTTGTTTTTTCAGATGAATAGAATTTTGTATTTACATTCAGTAATTTCTAGTTTCAGAATATGTTCAATGTATAGGTAAATAGTTGTTCAAACTCTTTCATGGATATTTTTCAAAAAGTGCAATATTATTTGGAGATGCAGAGTTGGTGTAGTTAATAATCCAGCCTTGTAGGTAAAATCTTTCACAAACCATACTTATGGATTGACCACTGTATTTCAGTCTTCCCCTTCAATTTGTCTTTGTTCGTGTTCATTTCTAATGGCTTTTGATTTTCATATTTTGATATTACATGACTGAATGGAAAAAGGTTCACAATTATTTCATCATAGGATTGGTATAAATGTAAATTGACCTACAGGCTTGGTTTTTGCTCTGAAATTTTTGTAATCTTATTTATCTTATTTTATTTTGTTGAAGTATAGTTGATTTACAGTGTTTCAGGTATACAGCAAAGTGATTCAGTTATACATATACATATTATTTTTCTAGATTCTTTTCCATTGTAATCTGATTTTAATTTGTTAACTGTTTGTTTTGATTATAATTTATATATCTTTACCTGCTCTCTAATTTTTAATCTTTCTGTTTCATTTTATTTCTTGGCCCTATATTAAGTTCTTTGTCCTGGTGTTGGCAGAATTTTTTACATCTGTTTTACCAGCTGACAGATGTCATTTGCTTTGGAGATATCCCTTATTCATTGGTTGAATTTCCTGTCCCTGGCCTCATAGGCATTATCTTTTTCCTAGCATGTAGATCTCTTTATCTCTTTCTTCTAAAGCAGAAGTTGTAAAACTTTTTCTGCAAAGAGCCAGATAGTAAATATTTTACACTTTGTAGACTGAGAGACAAAACTGAGGATATTATGCAACTACTATAACAGAAGCAAAAACAAATTTCTATAAATTTTTTATTGGTTCAATTCCAAATAAAAAATAATTGAATAGAGTTTTGTTAAATTTTGTTTTGTTTCCTTGTAATGTAGAGCTACTAATGAGACAAATATAATTCTTTTGGAGAGAGAGAACCTTTTGGTTGGGGGCTTCCCAGGTTAGCTCAGTATTAAAGAATCTGCTTGCCACTTCAGGAGATGAAGGAGACACGGATTTGATCCCTGGGTCAGGAAGACCCCTTGGAGGAGAAAATGGCAACCTACTCCAGTATTCTTGCCTGAAAAATTCCATGGACTGAGGAGCCTGGTGGGCTACAGTCCATAGGGTCACAAAGAGTCAGACACAACTGAGTAACTGAGCATGCAACCTTTTGCTTCATTGGAGTTCAGAGTTCTTACCATTCAGTTCAGTTCAGTTCAGTTCAGTCGCTCACTCGTGTCTGACTCTTTGTGACCCCATGGACTGCAGCATGCCAGGCCTCCCTGTCCATCACCAGCTCCCAGAGTTTACTCAAACTCATGTCCATTGAGTTGGTGATGCCATCCAGCCATCTCATCCTCTGTGGTCCCCTTTTCCTCCTGCCTTCAATCTTGTCCAGCATCAGGGTCTTTTCAAATGAGTTGGTTCTTCACATTAATCGATTGCAAATATTCATCTGTAAAAACCATTTTTAGCCCACAGGACTTAGAAAAACAGGGGGCAAACCATATTTGGCTTTCAGTCTATAATTTGCTGCCTTCTGTTCTAATATCTTGAAGAATTTCCCAGACTTGTCTTCTTTTCTTCAGAAGTGACTTTCTATATTGTCCATTTGGCTTTTTATTGTCTTGGATGCAAATTTAAAGTTTCCATTTATTGTTTTAAAATCTTATCCAGTTTCCTTTACATCTCAACATATTGACTTTTCAAACCATGTTCATCTCTGTCTGTTGTTCTTTTTGAAGCCATGTTTTTTATGTTTCCCTGGAAATACAAAATGGAAGTCTTTAAAATAGTCATAGTAAATCATTTGGAGATGATTTTCTATGTATCACCAAAGGAATGCACACTTTATCCTAAAGCTTCAATTTTCGTAGGCTTACGCTATAATTACAAATTTATACTTTTTTTTTCATGAGGACAAATTTAAGCGCAGTCTGTCTCAATCTCAACAGATAGTGGCTTGTCCTTTTGTTCTCTCACTATTTACGTATCTTTCTCATATTTTAAGCCAAGATTATGTTGTTGCACCTAGCTTCTCACTCATTTTCCCAACTTTTTCTCCTAGTGTGACTACGTTAGAATGAGGCATAGTCTTTCCCATCACTCTTCATTTAACAATTATGAGAATGAAAGTTACATCTGTATTATCAGAGGTAGCTTGCCCATCTTATTTAACTACACCCACACCACCCCCACCCCACCCCAAGTTTCTATGCTTCTTCCTAGACTGGTCAGTGTTCGCTCCTTGTCCCAGTTGTATTAATGTGTTTCCTGTGAAAAATTGAATAGTAGATATGGTTAAAAAGTGCCTGCCAACCCAAAAAAGGAACTTTAAAAGCTTTCTTAGGCAAATCTTTCCCTACCAGATGTTTGTGATTTATTTTCTTTATCTTTCTTCTAGCTAGAAATGAAGAATATTCCCTGTTTATATAAATTTGTAGAATTTAAAGCTTCTTTTTTCCCTTTTCTTTAAAAATTTTTGTATTATTTAACCTTTTCTTGGATTGCTTTTTCAGTTTTACTCTCCCACAAGTGTCTCTGATAAATATTACCATACATGCCACTTTTTCCTGGGCTACATTTCTTGTGACAAGGTTTTTTTTCCAATGAGCTTTATTTAGTAGTATCCAAACCATTGTCCTTTTCCACATCTTATTCTGCATTTTAGATGGAAATATGAGGACACAGTATTCCATCTTGGAATTCTGGGAGATGTTAAGGCTTACAAATTAAGTTTATTATAATAGCACAGGCCAAGGGTAAACATGAAAACATGGAAGAAGACACATCATAAATAAGAAAGAGACACATACATTTGGATAATAGATATGAGAATCTGATGGTGATAAACAGTGATTTAAAAGAGATGAGTAAATGTAGGAATGATTTATATCCAGGAATTCAAATTGTGTGATGTTTCATATAAAATATTTATTTTATATAGCTCGGGTCTACAAATAATTCAAATATAATGTTGATGTACAGTGTCCATTCAGTTCAGTTCAGTCGCTCAGTTGTGTCTGACTCTTTGTGACCCCATGGACTACAGCATCCCAGGCCTCCCTGTCCCTCACCAACTCCTGGAGTTTAGTCAAACACATGTCCACTGAGTCGGTGATGCCATCCAACCATCTCATCCTCTGTCTGTATAGAAATGCCTCTCATGGTGTTCATTTTAGGTAATTTGAAGTCCTAATATGTGCCTTATGTGCTGTGGCATAGAATGGCATTCCCTGTTAATGCCTGGCAATGAAATGTTTGGAAAAAAAATTTTTTTAAGAAAGTTCTGAATTTTTCAGTACTTTTGGCAAATCTCTATTTCTATTAGTGAATCATAAAATTAATATTAATTATAGTCCTATGAATTTGGCTTTTTATTGTTGTTGAATCAGCTAAAGTGATATATTTTCTAAAACTATATTAAAATGTAATATACTTGCTCTAAAGTAGCTAAGATTTTAAAGTTGTGTTTTTCCCAACCTTTTGTGAATTTTATTAAAGCATCAAATACAAAGTGCTCTCTTTGCCACTGTATGATTAGTTATACACTGGTCAGAATGACAAATTTACTTTCTGAGAAAATGCTGAGCTAGGAGTTCCGTTCAGGCAGTGCCAAAATTGGCTTTATAATACTACAATGGATACAAATCTAGAAATAAAATTGGCTATTGATTTTGCTTGTTTTGCATTGTAGTGAGAGAAAAATAATGTTTGTAATCTTTCATTCAGGCATACTAGTTCTGTGCAGAGTTTTTTTCTGTTCACTTTGTGTGGGTTTTTGTTTTTGTTATTTTTGGCCCGACTGAAACTTTCTGTGTGATACTAGCTCAATTGTGTATGACATTCAGCCTGCTCAAATACCTGTTTAGTTTATTCAGCTACTTCATTTACCCACAGAATTTATGTTGCTTTTACTTGAGAGAAATTCAAAATTCCTCATTTTTTCTTACAAGAAGGTTTCATATTGTTTTATGGGGGCATATTGGCTTCAGTATAGATTTTATCCCCTAGTTTGATTGTTATTCATCTATCATCTAGACCGTTTTTTTGTTTTTTAAACAATGATAGTTGTTTTATGGTAGGCTAGGTCAAAAATAGTTTTCTGATTCTTTTGAGAGTAACTAAACATTACAGGAAGCTGAGCACCAAAAAATTGATGCTTTTGAACTATGGTGTTGAAGAAGACTCTTGAGAGTCCCTTGGACTGCAAGGAGATCCAACCAGTCCATCCTAAAGGAGATCAGTCCTGGGTGTTCATTGGAAGGACTGATGCTGAAGCTGAAACTCCAGTACTTTGGCCACCTCATGCAAAGAGTTGACTCATTGGAAAAGACCCTGATGCTAGGAGGGATTGGGGGCAGGAGGAGAAGGGGACGACAGAGGATGAGATGGTTGGATGGCATCACCAACTCGATGGACATGGGTTTGAGTAGACTCCGGGAGTTGGTGATGGACAAGGAGGCCTAGTGTGCTGCGATTCATGGGTTCGCAAAGAGTTGGACACGACTGAGTGACTGAACTGAACTGAACTGAAACATTACAGGACACAATTCAGATTTCCAGGAAGGCCTAACATTTAAAAAAGATTAAAAAAAAGGACAAATAAAATTAGATATTTTTTTTTTGCCATTTTATACTTTGGTCTTTTTATTTATTTTAGGTTTAAATGGTGTCTAGGTTTTAACAAATTGTATTTTCAGAGTTTTCTGGGTTTTTTTGTTACTTCGATATGTAATTGAAATTGTCTTGTGAATAAAGAACATTATTTCATATAAGATGTTCAATGGAAAATCTGACTCTTAACCTGGATGCTACATCAGAGATGTGTGTGTATGTATGTTCTCTTTGAGATCCCACAGACTGTGGCCCACCAGGCTTCTCTGTCCATGGGATTCTCCAGGCAAGAATACTGGAGTGGGTTGCCATGCCCTCCTCCAGGGGAATCTTGTAGATCCAGGGATCGAACCTGGGTCTCCAACATCTTCCGCATTGGCAGGCTAGTTCTTTACCGTCAGCGCCACCTGCAAAGCCCCCAAAAGATGCCCCTGTTGTTATTGTTCAGTCTCTCTGTTGTGTCCGACTCTTTGCCATCCCATGGACTGCAGCACGCCAGGCTTCCCTCTCCTTCATCATCTCCTGGAGCTTGCTCAAACTCATGTCCATTGAGTCAGTGATGGCACCTAACCGTCTTCTCCTCTGTTGTCCCTTCTCCTCCTGTCTTCAGTCTTTCCCAGCATCAGAGTCTTTTCCAATGAGTCATCTCTTTGCGTCAGGTGGCCAAAGTATTGGAGCTTCATCTTTAGCATCAGACCTTCCAATGAATATTCAGGACTGATTTCCTTTAGGATTGACTGTTTTGATCTCCTTGCAGCCCAAGGGACTCTCAAGAGTCTTCTCCAGCACCACAGTTCAAAAGCATCAATTCTTTTTTTTTTTTTTCAAAAGCATCAATTCTTGAGTATTCAGCCTTCTTTATGGTTCAACTCTCACATCCATACATGACTACTGGAGAAGCCATAGCTTTGACTAGTTGGACATTTGTTGGAAAAGTAACATCTCTGCTTTTTAATATGCTGTCTAGGTTTGTCACAGCTTTTCTTCCGAGCAAGCATCTTTTAATTTCATGGCTGCAGTCACCATCTGCAGTGATTTTGGAGCCCAAGAAAATAAAGTCTGTCACTGGTTCCCTTGTTTCCTCATTTATTCGCCATGAAGTGATGGGACTAGACGCTGTGATCTTACTTTTTTGAATGTTGAGATTTAAGCCAGTTTTTTCACTCTCCTCCTTCACCTTCATCAAGAGGATTTTTAGTTCCTCTTTGCTTTCTGCCAAAAGGGTGGTGTCATCTGCATATCTTAGGTTATTGATATTTCTCCCGACAATCTTGATTCCCGCTTGTGCTTCTTCCAGGCTGGCAGTCGCATGATGTACTCTGCATATAAGTTAAAAGACACCACTACAGAATAATAAACCATTATCTTCGGAGCTATGTCTGGCTTTCAGGCTAGTATAATAGAACATAGTTCTGGCCAGATGTATTTCCCTTCCAAATAAAGTTACATTTAAAAATTAGAACATAAGAGAACACATAAGGGTTCCCTTATAAGTGAAATTAATGAACGTTAACCATCTATTCTGACATTAACCATCCATTCGGACAATTTATAGAATTTCTTGTCTCTTTATGCTTGACTTGGAGAAGGCAATGGCAACCCACTCCAGTATTCTTGCCTGGCAAATCCCATGGATGGTATCCTGCCAGGCTCTTCTGTCCATGGGGTCGCAAGAGTTGGACACAACTTAGTGACTAAACCACCACCACTTGATACTTGACTGTGTTCTAAAATGTCAAGCATGTAGATAATTGACCTTGTAAACAAATGAGATAGCATTATATCAGAATTTTCTTCTTAAGAAGCTAAAATTTGCCATTTGGAAGAAAAGTGGGGATTTAAGCTCTCATGCCATGTAGGAGGATATACATTACATGCTAGGCAGGAATCTTGCTGAAATAATGAAGGAATTAGGTAAATAAAATAAGTGGTGAGCCCTTACAAAATTATTCAAGCTAGAATTCTTTGATTTATAGTTCCTCCATTCGTTCTGGTTGCTCCAAAGAGATAAGCTAGTTCTTTACTCCGTAATCATTTGTTCAGGATGCAGTGTTAAGCATTTGAAAGATGGAGATAAAATAGACAGTCTGCCTTCAAGGAGCTCACATTCTAAATGGTGAGGTTAACAGGAAAGCTGTGTCGACTTCAGCAATAACTGTTTCAGTAGAATGTGCAAAAAGGAATTGGTGCAAAGAAACCTGATGTCAGAAATGTTAGAAATGAGTGAGGTAAGAAATGGGGAAGGTAAGAAAGAGATCATGGAAAAAATTAGGGAAAAGAGAGATTTGGGGTCTACTTTTTTGGCCCACCTAAAGGTTTTTTGTTTTTTCTTTGCCACCTGCATATAAAACTTGGGAAATGTTATGTTTCTAGGTTTTCTTGATAGTCAGAAGAACAAGATACCCTGGGTTTTGTTTTCACATGTGACTGAAGTTAGCTGGCAGTGGGTCAAGTTTCCCATCTTTCAATGGGCTGGGGCTCTCTGGCTCTGCCCCTGGTCCATTGATGATCTACCCCTCTACTTTGAGATGGAGACTCCTTGTTGTTGGTGGTGAATTACTAAGTCATTTCTGACACTTTGTGACCCCTGGACTGGAGACACCTGGGATATTTTCACATATTGGCAGTTAAGGGAAGCAGCCAGATAGAACAGGGGAAAGATATGGGCTAGTGGTGGCCTGCTGGTGTTTGAATATGAAAAAGATTTGAGAGTGTTATTAATGAGGGAGAAGAACCAGAACTAAGTATGAGACTGGATGTGGGCCAGGCATGTTATGGGCTTAATTGTATTGGTGTGGAATCTGTATGTTAAAATCTCAATCCCCAGTTACCTCCAAATGTAAATATACTTGGAGATAAAATTTTTTTAAAGTATTTTTTAATTGAAGGATAATTGCTTTACAGAATTTTGCTGTTTTCTGTCAAACCTGAACATGAATCATCCATAGATATACGTATATCCCCTCCCTCTTCAACCTAGCTCCTGTCTCCTGCCCCATCCCACACCTCTAGGTTGACACAGAGCCCCTGTTTGAGTTTCCTGAGACATACAGCAAATACCTGTTGGCTATCTGTGTTACGTATGGTAATGTAAGTTTTCATGTTACTCTCTCCATACATCTCACCCTCACCTCCCCTTTTCCCATGTCCGTAAGTCTGTTCTCTATGTCTGTTTCTCCATTGCTGCCCTGCAAATAAATTCTTCAGTACCATCTTTCTAGATTCCATATATATGTGTTAGTATATGATGTTTATCTCTCTCTTTCTGACTTACTTCACTCTGTGTAATATACTCTAAGTTCATCCACCTCATTAGAACTGACTCAAATGCATTCCTTTTTGTGGCTGAGTAATATTCCATTGTGTATGTGTACCACAACTTCTTTATCCAGATTTACTTATCTGGATAAAGAAATCTGTAAATATACAGATTTATTCATCTGTAGATGGACATCTAGATTGCTTCCATGTTCTAGATATTGTAAATAGTGCTGCAATGAATATTGGGGTACATATGTCTTTTTCAGTTTTGGTTTCCTCAGGGTATATGCCTAGGAGTGGGATTCCTGGCTCATATGGTGGTTTTGTTCCTGGTTTTTAAAGGAATCTCCACACTCTCTTCCACAGTGGTTGTATCAGTGTATATTCCCACTAACAGTGCCTGAGGATTCCTTCTTTTCCATACCCTCTCCAGCATTTATTGTTTGTAGACTTTTTGATGATGGCCATTCTGACCGATGTGAGATGATATCCCATTGTAGTTTTGATTTGCATTTCTCTCATAATGAGCGATATTGAGCATCTTTCATGTGTTTTTTAGCCATATGTATGTCTTCTTTGGAGAAATGTTTGTTTAAGTCTTTTTCACACTTTTTGATTGGGTTGTTTGTTTTTCTGGTATTGAGTTGTATGAGCTGCTTGTATATTTTGGAAATTAATCCTTTGTCAGTTGTTGCATTTGCTATTATTTTCTCCTATTCTGAGGGTTGTCTTTTCACCTTGCTTATAGTTTCCTTTGCTGTGCAAAAGCTTTTGAGTTTAATCAGGTTCCACTAGTTTACTTTTGTTTTTATTTCCATTACTCTAGGAGATGGGTCTTAGAGGATCTTGCTTTGATTTATGTCTTTGAGTATTCTGCCTATGTTTTCCTCTAAGAGTTTTATAGTATTTGGTTTTTCATTTAGGTCTTTAATCCATTTTGAGTTTATCTTCATGTATGGTGTTAGGAAGTGTTCTAATTTCATTCTTTTACATGGAGCTGTCCAGTTTTCCCAGCACCACTTATTGAAGAGGCTGTCTTTACCCCATTGTATATTCTTGCCTCCTTTGTCAAAAATAAGGTACCCATAGGTGCATGGGTTTATTTCTGGGTTTCTACCTTGTTTCATTGGTCTATATTTCTGTTTTTGTGCCAGTACCATACCCTTTTCATGACTGTAGCTTTGTAGTATAATCTAAAGTCAGGAAGGTTGATTCCTCCAGCTCCATTCTTGTTTGTCAAGACTGCTTTGGCTATTTGGGGTCTTTTGTGTTTCCACATGAACTGTGAAATGTTTTCTTCTAGTTCTGTGAAAAATGCCATTGGTAATTTGATAGGGATTGCATTGTATGTGTAGATTACATTTGGTAGGATAGTCATTTTCACAATATTGATTCTTCCTACCCAGGAACATGGAATATCTCGCCATCTGTTTATGTTGTCCTTACTTTCTTTTCATCAGTGTCTTATAATTTTCTGTATGCAGTTCTTTTGTCTCCTTAGGTAGGTTTTTTCCTAGATATTTAATTCTTTGTGTTGTAGTGGTGAATGGGATTGATTCCTTAGTTTCTCTTTCTGATTTTTCATTGTTAGTATGTAGGAATGCAAGTGATTTCTGTGTATTGATTTTGTATCCTGTGACAATGCTAAATTTACTGATTAGCTCTAGTAATTTTCTGATAGTATCTTTGGGTTTTCTGTGTATAGTATCATGTCATCTTCAAACAGTGAGAGCTTTACTTCTTCTTTTCTGGTCTGGGTTCCTTCTATTTCTTTTTCTTCTCTGACTGCTATAGCTAGAACTTCCAAAACTATGTTGAATAATAGTGGTAAGGGTGGACACCCTTGTCTTGTTCCTGATCTTAGAGGGAGTGCTTTCAGTTTTTCACCATTGAGAATAATGTTTGCTGTAGGCTTATACTATATGGCCCTTACTATATTGAGGTAGGTTCCATCTATGCCCATTTTTTGAAGAGTTTTAATCATAAATGCGTGCTGAATTTTGTCACTTTCTGCATCTGTTGAGATTATCACGTGGTTTTTATCTTTCAGTGTGTTAATATGGTGTATCACATTGACTGATTTGCCTATGTTGAAGAATCCTTGCATCCCTGGAATAAACCCAACTTGATCATGGTGTATGAGCTTTTTAATGTGTTGTTGAATTCTGTTTGCTAAAATTTTGTTGAGGATTTTTGCATCTATGCTCATCAGTGTTATTGCCCTGTAGTTTTCTTTTTTGTGTGTTGTCTTTGTCTTGATTTGGTGTCAGGGTGATAGCGGCCTCGTAGAATGAGTTTGGAAGTGTTCCTTCCTTGGAGACAAAGTTTTTTTTGTTTTTTTTTTTTAATAGATTTACACGTATTCCCCATCCCGATCCCCCCTCCCACCTCCCTCTCCACCCGATTCCTCTGGGTCTTCCCAGTGCACCAGGCCTTTAAAGAGGTTCAGAATGAAAACTTTAAGGTGGAGCCCTAATCCAATGTGATAGGTTTTCTTTTTAAAGAGGGAGAGATTCTGGGGAGGCACACACACAGAGGACCACTGTGAGAGGCCACAGCAAGAAGACGGCCATCTACAAGCTGAGCCGAGAGGCCTCAGGAGGAACCAACTTGACCTCAGACTTTAACCTCCAGAACTGTCAGAAAATAAATTTCTGTTATTTAATCCACCCAGTCTATGGTAATTTGTTATGGTAGCACTAGCTGATTAATACATAGAAGTCCTAGAAGCAAGAGGGAGAGAAGATGATTTAGGTAGCAGAGACTATTGGCTCTGTGAAAGAAGGGGCCTCTGATTATTGTCTAGAAAAATCCCCAGCATCTTAAACACATCTGGCTCAACTCAATGAATGTTTATTGAGTTAATTTAATTGAATTACTACTAAGAGGGCTTCCCTGATAGCTTGGTTGGTAAAGAATCCACCTGAAATGCAGGAGATCTTGGTTCAATTCCTGGGCCAGGAAGATCCCATGGGGAACAGATAGGCTACCCACTCCAATATTCTTAGGCTTCCCTTATGGTTCAGCTGGTAAGGAATCTGCCTGCAGTGTGGGAGACCTGGGTTTGATCCCTGAGTTGAGAAGATCCCCTGGAGAAGAGAAAGGCTACCCACTCCAGTATTCTGGCCTGGAGAATCCCATGGACTGTATAGTCCATGGGGTCACAAAGAGTTGGAAATGAGTGAGTGACTTTTATTTTTATTTCACCAGTAAGAAGAAAACAACACCAGAGTCAGAGGGATTCACTTTAGAAAAAGGAAGGAAGATTGAGAGAGTTCTTAGTTTCCAGCTTTTGTTTTCTTTGTAAAGAGGTTGAGGAACAATTGGATTGGATTTGTTGCCTTAATATTGGACATCCCTGGTGACTGAGTGGTAAAGAATCTGCCTGAAATGCAGGTTTGATCCCTGGGTCAGGAAGATTCCCTGAAGAAGGGAATGGCTACGCACTCTAGTATTCTTGCCTAGAAAATTTCATGGGCAAAGGAGCCTGGTGGGCTACAGTCCACCAGGAGTCAGACAGGACTGAGCAGCGAACTCTTTGACACCTTAATATTAGCATATGGTGTCACTAGCGATGGAGCCTTTACATGTGAGTGAGTATTGTACATTTTGTTGAGTGAAAAAGGATTTGGGCTATATTTTGTTAGATATGTGAGGGCAAGAAGTCCTTGTTATCAAGAACTGTTGCTTTCAAAGAAGATTTGCATTTCTGAGTCTGTGTATGGATGTCATTCTCATCTTGGTGGTTTGATTGAAGAGAGGTGATGGATTGGAGGAGTTGAGGAAAAGGGGACATCTCTGGAAAGGCCTCTGAGGAGAAGGGGAGCAAGCTGACTTGGTTCCCATAGAACTTGCAGGCAGGGTTGAGACCCAGCCTGAGATTTGCAGTAAGAGGAGTCTTCTGACTGGGTGGGAAGAAAAATGTAACATCAGCTTCATCCACCATTTGGGGAGATCAGATATGTAAAATGTAAGATCACTTAAATGTAAATGACAAAATGCAATTTTTTTAGTTTGTAGGAGAAAAATGGATTTATAAGGCAATGTTTCAAGAACTTTGGAACTTTATAAAAAGACGTACAAATCACTGTTTTTTTAAATTAAAATTCTTCAAATAATTAAAGTACATTGTTGAGAATACTAATAGAAAGAAAAAAAATCACCCATAAGCCCACCATTTGAAAATAGCATTCACGAATATTTTGAAGTGCCTATTTCCAGAATTTCTCCTATGTATCAATAGAAATCACTTAAAAATAATTTTTAATAAATCTAAAAGGCCTGAAGGTGAATGATGTGAGAGAGATTACTATACTTGGGCTGACGTGTCTTGGCTTGCAATGTGGCAGTGTTAGAGCAACTGTTATTTTCATAAACAGGCTCCATTTCTGGGTTTCCTCTGAACATTGTCACTATCAGTTTGCTGGTTATCTCCTTCATTACCAAGGTCAGCAGGCCATAACAGCTGGTACCACCACATTCCTGATTGTCTAATTAAATATTTCACATAAAGTGCATATACCATCTGCTTAGGTTACAGATATACTGACCCAAATAATAAACTGAATTGCTTGTGTGTGTTTAAGCTGATCTGGAGATGAACCCGCATTTTTGACTTAGTGGAAAAATGCTGGGCTTGCACTGGTTTAAAAAATGCTCCTGCTTCTGACCCCCTTTAGTAGGGCTGACTGTTTGTCATTCGGGATTAGTGATTAGTGATTTTTGCTTATGTGTCCATATTCTTACCTGGTGTCCCTCATTACTGGTATCATATGTATGGCCTGACAGAATTAGAGGGATGTTCTGAGCTTATAGAGATGAGCAAACTCATTAACTTATCTCTAAGAATTGTATTTATTACCTTGGTATCACCATATTCTATCATTATCTGTGGAAATGATGGGTTTATCTATAAGCAAATAATATATTTTTATTGAATGAAAGGGAGTCTGTATATATTATGTGAAAAAAACTGGATTATATGAGGACAGGAAATCCTTAACAGTTAGGAACGGTTGTCTTCAAGAAAGACTTGCATGTCTGAGATGGTGTGGGTTTAATGTTTCACATCTTGATACTTGGATAAGAAACTTCTATTTCTGTTGCCAGGTAGAAAGACCTAGGTTTCTTTCTATGTAACTTCGCCTAAGTAGCTTAAGTGTTGTGAACTTCAGCATTTAAACTTTAGTAAAATAAGGCTGATAATACTTTATTTTTGGCTGCTTGGAGAATTAAATCAGATATGTGAAAGCAAAATGTCTACTACACTTCCTGAAGATTAGTTGGTTTTTCCCATCCCCTGCTCCTTCTCCATCATAGTGGACCTGTGTCTAGCATCCATATCTCCCTCTTCTGGGAACACCACCTCCACGTTTGCTTTGGTACCATCTCCTCCATCTTTAGATAGAGACATGGTGTAATTGTTAATCAAGATCCCTGGTAAACATACAGCCTAAGCCAACCAATCAGATGCGCTCATGATTCTTGAGCTATGCATCATGATTTGGCAAATGTGTAGAATAATGTCCTGAAGGGAATGACTGACCAGTAGTTTCTACTCTTTAGAGCCCTGCAACTGCTTTGGTCCCTTACAGCAAATACTTTTCTTAAACTTAAATTACCTGGGTTGTTTTGTTTATATTGCTTATACCCAGAGTCTGCTGACTAGTACACTTGACTGGTAAACTTGAATAATTTCCCCAAAAGGTACGTTCATTTGTGTATTGATTAGGTTCCTCTTTATCTGTCCAGTGCTGAGTGCTGGAGTGCATTCAAAGAAGAGAAAGATCAGGTTTCCTGCTCCCTTGGTGCTCTCAATTCAGTGGCTTCACAAAGGACATTTGGCCCCAGCACATTAGCTCATGTGTCGCACAGTCTGGGGCATAACCCCAAATTAAATTTAGTGTTAGGCATAGCGACAGCTAATCTAACTCTAAAAAAGTTAATTAAGATGTTTTAAATTTAAAAAAAAAATCCCTTTAATTCCGTTGTTAATTACAGTCTTATTAAAGAATAGCTTTTACTCAGGCTTTTCATAGTTTCATTTGTTTCACTTAATTTCATCTTTTTATTTATTCGATCTGATGAAGAAAATGTGTCTTTATAGTTTAATGTAAAAAAGTAGGTGACACTAGAAAATTCAGAGCTTTTGCTGAAAATTGTGACCTTTGATGATTTATGCTGATAATTTATTTATTGCTATTATAGCATTCAAAAGAGTAGACGAAGATCTAATAATTTAGAAGCACCAGAGGCATTGTTGGGCCAAGATGACAAGCCTTTAATGACTATCTTAGCTGGTAAAAGCCAGTACAATTGCCGCATGAATATTCATTTGAGAAGCATTCATTTGTAGGAAAGTTGTAAATCTTACAACGTATAAATTAAAAAAAAAAGCAACACTATAAATCCTGGTCATTTTTTATTAAAAGTATCTTCAAATGTTCTCATCAAATTCATTTTGCCCTTTTTCTTATAATAAGCTTTGCTTGTAGAAAGAAAATAGAATTTCATTAGCCTCATCTGAATCTTATAACTAATAAACAGGTAGTGTTCAAATCATATGAAACTGCTGATAGTTCTTAAAATGAGTCCTGCGCTTTTCTCAGAGGCGTTAATCACTTCCCTGGTTACATCGGTTCTTAGAAAGGAGGACCTGCCTTGACTGTGAATGGGGACAAGGTTGCCATCTGCTTATTTTCAGTGTTATTCAGAGCAACCCATTGGCCTGGTCATCACTAGATATGGTTAACCCGAAAGTCAAGGCTGATTGGGCTTTACGTATTTTTCTCTTGTTGGGAAAGCAGAGATTGTGCTGAATATACCGAAGTCAAGCTGGTCTCCATGGTTAGTTATATCCTGTGTGCAACACAAGCCCTTAGCTAGTAAAAATCAGTGTAGACGATTGAATTGGATTCAGATCCAAGCAGTTGATCCTTGTTCACGCTCTTCACCACAATGGCAATGTCAAACAAATATTTAAAAAACAAACCCAAAACAGTATGTAATGTGACATAGTTTTGAAAAGATAGTTTAAAATTTCAAAATAAACTTTTAATTTTAAAACAATTTGAATTTACAGCAAAATTGTGAAGATAGTACAGAATTCCCCTATCTCCCACGCTGTTTTCCCTGTCATTAACACTTTACATTAGTACAGTACATTTGTTAAAATCAATGGACCAATATTGTTTTGGGGCTTCTTCTGCATACAAATATTGTCTCTTCTCCCTTATTTTATTTATTTACTAATTATAGACTGATGGGTATTTATTTTACACTTTGGTTATAATTCAGTACTGCTTCATTTATGCTGTTGCTCAAAGTATTCCAGCTTTGGTCATTGCGAGCTCTTTCAGTTGACTTCTGTGTCCCTTTGACATATTCCCACCTTTGTGGAGTTTGTTTATAGCTCCTCCTTACTTCCTGGCATCACAAAATGCTCCAGACTCATCTTGTATATTTCCCACTCTACTCCTTGAATTCATCTTTTCTGCGATGAGCCCTGGTTCCTTTTACTAGAGAATGATATTAGAAACCAAGAGCTGGATGCTAGTTGTGCTTATTGCTACTGGACTGTCCTTGCTGCCAGGGCTTATAAAACGTTTTAATTCTAACTTTTTTTAAGGGGCCTGAACTTCTATACTGAGCAGTATTTTTAAATATCGGTAACCAAAAGTGTTACATAAATAGGTGTGAATTTGTTATTCCTTGGGGAAAGAATGTTCTATTGTAGCTATAGTCAAAAACTGCCAAAAATAAAATTAAAAACGAAAGCATGTTTTGTAAGAACAGGTACTCTTGTCTTATAATTGCATAACTGTCTCCTTAAATTTGCCTTTATAGTTTTCTAATTTTTTTGTTTTTTAAGTAACAGTTCTCAGGGTAGTGATGTGAAGAATACCATTTGTGCTTTTGTTTGTTTGCAGTGGACTTTCCATTTGTTTAATTTGGATTAGAGTTAGAAATGCCAACAGATCAGCAATTGAATTTAGCTCTTGGAAGCTAGAGACTTACTGTCTTAGTTCCACAACTGAAAAAAGCAAAAGGGACAAACTACAGTATCTGTGCCCTGGAGTAATTTTCAGAAATTTTAATAACTGGCACTGATTGAACGATGAGAACAGGATAGCCGGAAACAAGGAGGTTGTGTCGGGTGTGTTTTGGACAAATATCACTC
This sequence comes from Cervus canadensis, assembly GCF_019320065.1. Lineage (NCBI taxonomy): Eukaryota > Metazoa > Chordata > Mammalia > Artiodactyla > Cervidae > Cervus > Cervus canadensis. The sequence goes on along the minus strand of NC_057398.1, from coordinate 47,903,876 downwards.
CTGCCCAAGCCTAAAGAACTGCCAAAGATCTGAGAAATTTTGGCTTATAAATATTATGAATTTAAAAATATTTTAAATATCAGTGATATTACTAAAAGTAAGTTTTTAAAAAAAGAATCCAGAAATGACAGTAAAAGTTATTTTTGTTAGCTTCTATGACAGTGCTGTCCTGTGTATGGTAATATATTACTCTGAAAAAATCTTCATTCTTTCAAGGTAAAAAGCAGCCTGTTACCACAGGAAAGCCACCACTGCAATGACTGATATCGACAAAGTCTCTAAGTCTTTTGGTTAAAAATTCAGCAAAATCATTTTCCATAGAGCTTCCCAACCTGCTTTAGAGCTATATGGAAGAACCGTCCACCCATTTTAATAATCTAAACATGTGATGATACATTCTGGTGACCTGCAAAGTAATTACTTAGTAAGAGGTGTTCTTTATCAGAATAGGAAAAGACTGAACCAAAGAAGGTAAAATTTAGAAGAAAGGTGAACTATTATTATAATGTTCTTTCAGTGTGTATGTGTTTTCTTGAGCATTGTGTCATATGGTGTAAGATTTCCTGGATCATTTTTTGTTTCTGAACATACCTATCCAACTGACAGAATGATGTATTGCCTTGAAGGTCACTGGAATATAGTCCCGATGTGCTTAAGTGTTTATGAAAGTTTACCTATTGTCACAGAGCCCCAATGTCACATTACATTATGTGGGCCTGCACTACAGTATTGCTCTTGAACTTTTAAAAGAGATCTAACTAAAATGGTACTCAACTTCAAGTATAGCTTTTTCATTTGAAAGTGACATTATACCCATTAAAAAAAGTTTTGTTACATTCACTTTGAAAACCATTAAGTTATTTACTACTACTTACTTCACGGCAGCCCAAGTTCTTTCAATCTCCTGGGCTAAAGTAAAACTTGAGTAGCATAAACTTGACTTCTGTCACTTCCCTGGGAGTCATACTTCATATGGACCAGTGAATTTCCAGGAGACTACAATATTATTTCATGTGTGCAATAATTTGATGTCTTTTTTTGATCCAAACTTTTGCTAGACATTTGGGAGAGGTTCGAATGTAGTCTGGGTTGGAAGACTGCTCTCAATGGGCCAGGTAGAGTGTCAAAAACTGCAGTGGTGTGGGACTTCCCTGGCAGTCCAGCTTCCAGTGCGGAGGGTGCAAGTTTAATCCCTGGTCAGGAAATTAAGATCCCACATGCCGCGTGAGTCCCTGTCTGTCCACCTGAAACTAACAAAACATTATCAATCAACTATATGCCAATAAAACTTTTAAAGAAATTGCAGTGGTGAAAAATGAGATATCTGTAAAAGAGTTCATGCAGAAGGCTACAGGGTTCTAGTTAGAGCTTTGGTGTGACAGAAATCATCTTCATTGTGCTACAAGGACCAAAGTGTAATTCTACAGATGTTTTTGTGGAAAATATTGGGTAAGGAGAAAGGACAGCAGAGGTGTCCCATAGAACTTTCTGTAATGATGGAGATGGTCTGTATCAGGACCCTGCAGTATGGTGGTCACTGGCCGCCTGCATCTTTTCAGTCCTTGAAATGTGATGAATGTGCCTGAGGAACTGAATTTTTAATTTAATTTGGTTTTTAATTTAAATAGCACAGCTTTAGAGGTCTGTGTTTGTCATGTATATTTATCAGATAATGTCCAAAAACTGGGGCATAATGGATAACTCAAAAAATGTTCAATTTCCCTCTAGGAAGTATGTAGTCTTATATGATACTTCTTTTAAGTAACAACATAGAGAAGAATAAATCTCTTGTTTTAACTTTCCAAATATAGCACCATTGCATGCATATCTCTTAAATTTCAAGATGGAATCAGGAACTGTTAGAACTATGAAACTATAGAGAAATATACCTGAAAACAATACACTTCTCTTTATCATGTGTTCCCCAATGAAAGAGAACATAGCTGATAAATTTGTATCCATTTTGTTCCCCAGCTCAGGACTGGGTGAACATGATTCAAAATGCTTTGGTAGTTCTGCAATGTGTTTTCCCTCTTTGAATAAAAGGGGAAGTTTGAGAGGGGGTTCAGAGGTAAGAGGGAAAGAAAAGCAGGCCTAGAATTATGGAAAGAGGAAAAGAAAGGGGAGTGCCTGCAGAGCTAAGGGCACCATGTTTGCAGCCTGATTGTGGAGCGAGTGGGGTTTTTGTAGCTATACTGCCAGGGGCTCCTTCTGGAGGTGTCTCAGGAAATGGCAACCCACTCCAGGATCCTTGCCTGGGAAATCCCATGGACAGAGGACCCTGGCCAGCTACCATCCATGAGGTCACAAAGAGTAAACAACTGCAGTAACATAAGTGGTAAGTCATTTTCTCTTACCTGTGATTAGCAGTTGACCTGGGTCTGGATTATACTGTGGGAAAGAGGCCTGGCGAGAAGTGTGGATAGGACACCAGTGATGGTGGTGGGAGCTGCTTGGCTGTCTATGCAGGGTCAGTCAGACCACAAGGCCACTGAGGGGCTATGCTTTTCTCTTGTCCAGGCACCTCGTCAAATGTGCTGCATAACCTAGACTTTTATCTGAGGGTACATTTTAAAATGTCTTACAGGGACTTCCCTGGCAGTCCAAGTGGTTAAGACTTGGTGTTTCCACTGCAGGGGGCACAGGTTCCATCTCTGGTCAGGGAACTAGGATCCTGCATGCCACATGGACAACCAAAAAATAAAAATTATATTAAAAAAGTCTTAGTAAGAAGCATGTTCTAAAGATATGTTAAGCGGTATATACTTCAATTTAAGTTCCAAATAGTTGGTGATTTCACTTTTGGACAAATCTTCTCATTAGCTGTTCCTATTCCTTATTGTATTTTAGCCATTAATTTATTCTTCATGCCTCTTCTTCCTTTTCCATCTCATTTACTTCAGAAATGTATGTTGTTAGTAACGTGACTCTCAAGTCGTCTCTAATTTGTCAGGGGCTGCAGTCTTGGATTCCCTTAACTAGGAGTAATAAATGAGATATGAAGATAAATGTAAGCTAAGAATATTTCTAATAAGAATTTTTTTTTTTGTTTAACACATTTTATTGGGCTTAATTAGAATGAAAAAAATAATCATAGTACCACCTCGCACCTGGTGTCTCAGACAGTAAAGACTCCGTCTGCTTCTCTGGGTGGCTCAAATGGTTAAGAATCTGCCTGCAGTATGGGAGACCCAGGTTCAATCCCTGGGTCAGGAAGATGCCCTGGAGAAGGGAATGGCAACCCACTCCAGTACTCTTGCCTGGAGAATTCCATGGATAGAGGAGCCTGGCGGGCTACAGTCCACAGGGTCGCAAAGGGTCGGACACAACTGAGCGACTATCACTCACTGTCACTATGTCAGTCGCTCAGGCGTGTCTGACTCTACGACCCTGTGGACTGTAGCCGGCCAGGTTCCTCCATCTGTGGAATTCTCCAGGCAAAAATACTGGAGTGGGTTGTCATTTCCTCCTCCAGGGGATCTTCCTGACCCAGGGGTGGAAACCTGGGTCCATCTCTTGCGTCTCCTGTATTGGCAGGTGGATTCTTTACTATTAATGCCACCTAGGAAGCCCCTTTCTTAGCATATTTGTTCTTAATTTAGTTCTACTTATTAGAATTTCTCAAAGACTTACTATACTTATTACATAAAAAGCCTCCATTGTCAGTAGAAATGCACCCTTTATAACCACATTCTTTTTATTTTGACTTCACATTTTACCATTTTAAAAATAATGAATGCCTTACCATTACCATGAAATGTAAAGATCCCAGTGAAATTTATTTTTCTCCTTCCCCCAAGAGAGAGCTGATCTCAGGTTCATTCTTTATTAATAACTAGATTTAAATCAGTTTAGTCTAATATTTATTCTTTTAAAGAAAATGTGATGATTATTCATTTGATTTTTTTCCCCAGTCCTTTAAAGCTCTGACTAAATAACAGTACATTTTAACATAGATAGGTGCCATAATTTCAGATTTCATCTTATTTTACAGTAACATTTACTAAAGAGACTGTTGGAATGTGAATTTGCACGTAAAGTACACAGAGAGAGCCTTATCTGTATCCAATTATGTGTAAATTGAAGTCCTTACAACTTCAAACAAATGTAGCATTCTTAATTTTTCCACTGTAACTTTAGTGTTTTAAGATTTTCTGATTGTTTTCATATATATTTTTGTGGAGATGCTCAACTTTATAGTGCCTTCACATTACACATTGCTGGAGCTTTTGATTTAGTAGGTCTAAGGTAGGGCTCGAGATTGTGCATTTTGATGAAGTTCCCAGGTTGCTGATGGCTGTTGGTCGTGGGGAACACAATTGAGAAATTGCTGATTAGGGCTTCCCTGGGGGTACAGAGGTTAAGAATCTGCCTTGCAATGAAGGGGACAACAGTTTGATCCCTGGTCCGGGAAGATCTCACATGCCACAGAGCAACTAAGCCTGCGCCCCACAGCTATTGCTTCTGTGCTCTGGAGCTCAGGAACTGCAACTGCTGAGCTTGAGGGTGCGGCAGCTACTGAAGCCCACGCATCACAACTAGAGAGTGGTCTCTGCCTTGCCGCAGCTAGAGAGAGCCCGCGGACAGTGGCAAAGACCCAGCACAGCCAAAAATAAAATAAATAATTTTTTTAAATGACGGGGTTAATTTATTTGATCCTCGTAAGAACCCAGTATGGTGTTGGGCAGATATAGAGAGGAACCTGAGACTTGCAGAAATTCATGATTTTCCCTGTGGCACATGATGCATTATTGGTTGATCAGAGACGAGAACCTGTGAAGACCTTTCAGTTGTCCTCCTGCTCAAGTCAAGAGTTCAGTTCCCCCAAAATTCTCTCTTGATTTCAAATGTTTGATATTTTTGATGCATTCTGTACAGAGCCATTTTTCTATGTAGATACACCCTCCCCCAGCATTCACATTTAATAAATATGTGTTTTTAAATGGTCTTCCCTTTTAAAGATATAACTGATTTTAATGTGTTAAGATGTTCTAAAAATGCTAAGTCCTTCTGTAGAAACAAAAGGCTTGTATAATTTGTTAAGGCTTCCCTTTATCATGAGGAAAGATGTTGATTTTTTTTTTTACCCACTAGCCTAGTGCTCTGGTATTTTTTCACTCTAATTTGTGGTGATGGTTTTAAGCAGAACCATTATTTGTGGATGCAGTGAATGAGGATGGAACATGAATGATCCAGGCAAGGAATCTTAAAATCATGACTTGTGTGTAAGACGTTGGCATCCAGAATGGACTGTGATGCGTGCTTTCTTTCTCTCCCTTCCCCACAATTTCTCTCTGAACTGGTTCAGGGTACTCAGCATATGTTTGTAGAGTAAGTCAAACCTACTGTCAACCCAGTGTTCAGAGCTTACCTTTTGAGTGTTGCCTAGTGATCTTTTCTAATGTTATGAAGAAAACATTTGTACACTTTTCTGAGACTATTTTTTCTAGTTCCTACTTTCTATATTCTCTTGCTTTCCTCCTTTTGTTCTAGTTTGATCTTGGACCTTGGTAATCCAAACAAGGAAGAGAGAAAAATAGTGGCAGGAGAACAGATTGAAAATCATGACCCAACTATCTTCATTATTATTAATTATTTTGTTTTTGTTGTCTTCTTCTCTGTAGGACAAAAGAAGCCTTGATATGTTTAACTTAGTCTTGTTGAGTATTAATTTAAAAAAAAGTTCTCTGTGCTTTCAAACCTGAATCTCACTCTGTGCTTCAAACGCTCCTCTCCTGTCCCCACTCTTTATAAAGCTTGTATTAAGCCTTAATGTTTGCTAGGCTATGTTTGGTGCTTTATATACAGCATTGTACTTAATTCTCATATCGGCCTTATAAGGTACACTTTTGAAAAAGTTGCTGATTAGGGCTTCCCTGGTGGCTCAGCTGGTAAAGAATCTGCCTGCAATGTGGGAGACCTGAGTTCAATCCCTGGGTTGGGAAAATCCCCTGGAGAAGGGAAGGTCTACCCACTCCAGTATTCTGGCCTGGAGAATTCCATGGACTGTATAGTCCATGGGGTCACAAAGAGTCAGACATGACTGAGTGACTTTCACTTTCACCTTGAAGAAGTAGAGTTGTAGTGGTTATGTTATGTGGCCAAGGTCTTGTACTCTGTATGTAGAAAAGCTGGGTCTTGAATTCAGATATTTCGGATGCCACAGCTTATGCCTTTAAGGACTAGTTTATATAACTCCCCATGTGAGACCACTACTCAGAGGAGAGTTGTATTTAATAATCTCATACAAGATTAATAATAATTTCATGTTTATTTTTTTGTGGAGCCGAATTTATTTCAAGATTTAATGATCTAGATATCTTGAAATAAATTTGGCTCCACAAAAAATAAGATTCTGACTCGAAACCTGTCTCTGTGTTTCCTCTTGTTTCTCAGTTCTTTTTTTTTAAAAAAAAGAAATTCTTGTAGAGAGAAGGAAAGAATTATAGCATTGTCCAGAGAGATGTGCCTCTCCTAAGCACACGTGATTGGCAGTATCTTGCCTTTGCTGTCCCTGGAAGTTTTTATTCTAGTCATCTGGTCTTTAAAGCAGTGTGTGATGGAGTTTCAATGTGTCTTAAAGTCATGGAGTACTACTGTGATACAGACACCAATAAACTGCAGAGTGCAGTAGGGTCTTCTCTTTATTTTTCCCTTGAAATATTTGGCAGTTTTTAGAAAAAGGCAGCCACCCTGAGAGATTGAGGTGACCCATTTACAGGGAGGCAGTTGAGGATATCTCCCAAAGCCTATTCATTTAAAATCCTTCCTTAGCCTCTCCTATATCTTTGAAAATATCATTTTCATCTTTCCTGTTTTTTTCCGTAGGTACCTCTTCTTGTGTGAATGTGTTTTTTAACAACATTTAAAATACAGAATTCAGATTAGAATCAGGGTTTAGTGAATCTTTATTTTTAATGGTAACTCTGTACCAAAACTGCAACTAACCATGTCTTCTTTCCCTCTCTCCTTTTTTCTTCTCTCCATCCCTCACTTCCTCCCTTCCTTTTCTTTCTGCTCTGCTTTCCTTTCTTTCATCATTGCTTTAATATAGAATACCTGGCATTGATTCCTGGACTTTTCTCTTAGTAGCTGAGTACCCTTGAGAAAATTCAGTCATTCCTTTGAGCCTCAGCTTCTTTATCTGTGAAAAGGTGATGGTGATGTCTGCCGAGGTGTTTGTGAGACTTGGGGAAAATAGTGTACACCACACAAGAAAGTGCCTCTCTGCAGTGTCTAGGTGGTAGAAGTGCCATTTCTCTTCTCAAAAAATAAGTTTACCTTCTGGAAAATGGTGATAAAATCAAAGCACAATGGCTGAAGTATCACAGAGGTTAAAGGAACGGATTTTAGGCAGTCCTTATCTAACTGATAAGATAGATGTCTTTAAAATAAATATGTCAACTGGAAATATTAGTAACCTGTGGCCCTTTAAAAAAGCAAAACGGAAATAGAGACACAGATATAGAGAATGAACATATGGACACCAAGGCGGGAAAGAAGGGTGGATGGGATGCATTGAGAGATTGGGATTGACATATATACATTATTGATACTATGTATAAAATAGATAACTAGCTAATGAGAACATGTATTGTACAGCTCAGGGAACTCTCCTCTGTGCTCTGTGGTGACCTAAATGGGAAAGAAATCCAAAAAAGAGAGGATATATGTATATATATAGCTGATTCACTTTGCTGTATAGTGAAAACTAACTCAACATTGTAAAGCAACTATACTTCAGTAGAAACTAATTTTAATAAATAAACAAAAAACTTTTAAAAAGTAGAGTTACTGCAGAGTTTCCATCTGGAGTGCTGAGAAAGTCTTGGAATTAGTGGTAATGCTTACACAGCATGGTGAATTTAATTAATGCCACTGAATTAAATACTTCGGAATGACTAAAATGGCGAATTTCGTCCTTTAAAAAAAAGTCAGTCAGGTGGATATTCACAGTGTTCCTTGGGGTGTTATCCAGTAAAAGGAAAGCTGAAGTTAGGTCCATGCTGCACAGATCCTGGGCAGAGCAGACCCTGTTTGTACAGTTCAGTCCAGAGAGAAGCAGCTCCACCAGGGCAGGAATCTGCTCTCTTTTTCACTGCTTTGTTAGCACCTGCTGAATGAATCAATAGCCTTTTATCATCCAGTGTTTTATGTATGCAACTTGCTGTCTAGCTCAACCAACTAGGTTCTCTCTGTCATTCTTTGTCTTTGGACTGTTTTATAGCTCTGTAATATTATAGACATCAGATAGTAAAGCAAATGATCTTGTCTATGAACAGCTAATTGTGATCAGTGAATGCAATAGATTATTGCCCTATGTACAGTGATCAGTTTTTACAATTTTGCCTACTTTTGCTTATTTCCAAATAAGCACTACTGATGCTTATATATTTGTTTGCTCTTGTGATTCTCTTTTGAATAGATTATACCATCTCACTGGTTCCTCGATTAATGATTTAATAAAAGTTTTACACTTTTTTTGAGATTTATGATTTTAACTTAAATATTACTTCTTAACAGCACAATAGAAGAACACAGTTCTGAGAATTAATGGATCTATTTATGTCACTTTTAATAAGGCACTCAAGTCACTGATCAGTGATTTTCTTATTTTATAAAAATGAGGTTGACTTAAATTGTCTCTGGTCTATGATTCCCCATTTTGTACTTTTATAATTTTATATTCTGTAAGTCCAAATACACTGTCCTACGTTTGGTAATATCTAGGTCAATGGTCATAAAACCAAGGAAGTTAAGTATCTTACTTATGTAAAAATTTCAAGAGAAATTGTTTACAGTTTTTTTTTAGCACACATGTATACATAAATTAGTATTAAACATATTTTATTTGGTTGTCAATATTCCTAATGGAGGAATTATAATGCTTATGTTGCTATCGACAGTTTTCAGTAGAGAGTGAACAAATGACGAGCATCTGACAACCTACTTTTTAATAAAGAGAAACATTTGTTTGACTGTAGAAATTATATCTTGGCTTATATCAGCACTTGCAGTCAGTGTCATTTTTAAACCATTATTATGTTCAAAAGAGCATTTCTGAAGCCCAGAGCATTGCATTATGCCATATATGAGAAATAAATTCAAAATTTCACTCCTGCTGTCTGGGAAGTCATTAAGAAACATTGGTAGAGTAGGTGTGTCTTAACTCAGGTTGCTATAACAGAATACCACAAATTGGGTGGCTTAAACAGTAGAAATTAATTTTCTCCCAGTTCTGGAGCCTAGAAGTCCATGATCAAGGATCTGGCTGATTTGACTTTCGGTGAGGACTCTGTTTCTGGCTTGCAAACGGCTGCCTTCTTGCTATGTCTTCATGTGGCCTTTCCTTTGTGGGTACTTGTGGTGAGATAGGGCAAGCTCTTTGATGTCTCCTCTTAAAAGGACACTAATTTTATTGGATCAGGGCCCCATCCTTGTGACCTCTTAGGTACTTCCTTAGAGACACCTTCTATAAATATAGACACATTGTGAATGAAGCCTGCAACATATTTTTTTTTTTTTTTGCAGGGCCACAGATATGCAGGCCATAACAAGGTGTGATACTTTTAGAAACAGAAATTACACATCTAAGGTACAGATTGGGGATGACAGGAAGTACTGTCCTCCCGAGATGGCCAGGTCACTGAGCGTTGATGAGTCTGATGCTGCGAATGTGTGTACTGACTTGGAAACTGTTAGTTATATTGACCTATTATTGCTCATCTGTTTTTTTAACTATTATTGTCCAAGTATTTCCCCATAGAAGAAAAGGGTGATGCACTTGCTTATCTTTCATATTTAATGTAAAAACTGAGGCCTCTGTGGGTCAAAGTATGCTTTCAGGTTTTTTCAGCATTTGTAACAATATCTTGGAAAGGACAAGTGTTTTGTATTTGTCTCACTCCTAGTGTTCTACTAACTGCCTTTACTGGTTTGATGTAATGGGGATACTGCCTCTTAGGGAATAATAAAGCATGATCTTTCTTGGATCTCGGGGTGGCTTACTTGGTTTAAAATAATCTAGTATGTGTGTAGATAGAGTTATTTCAAGTCATCTGGCTTTACTTCCATGCCTAATGCCTTTTCTCATCATTTATTAAAGCTCGCCTTTTGGACTTTCATATATGTCATATTAGTACCTTGTAAATCCTTCTAGTAATACCTTTCTATTACTAAGGTGTAAACATTTTTGTTTCTACCCCATTTGCTTCTCCCTCTCTGCCATTTTTATAGGGTTCTTTAACCTGCTGATGTTCCAGGATATTAATTTGAAACAGCCAGCCAAATAGTAGAAATTGCTTCTTTCTTAGGATGAACTGACCTCTTTTTACTTGGTTCCTTTTCAGATTCAGTTTGGAAAGCTAACTTTTCATAATCTTCTGAGCTAGTACTTGACTTCCCTGATGCTTTAACTTTGGCAGCCTTATTATTCTCAAGACTTTATACCAAGAGTACACACTACTTTATTTTTTCTGAACACCCTCCCCTGGATCAGTCAGAAATTTGATGTATATATTTGTTTGTTTATTCTTTGTAGGAAATGGAATTTCTATTTGCATTTTCTCTAATTAATTCACCTTGCTTCTTCCTAACTTTATTGTGTCACTAAGGGGTTTAACTAGGACATTTCTGACTTTTGTCTCTTAAGCTAACCTTCTCATATTTAGCTAAATGGGTAGAGCTGTCAGATTAAATGATGTCTAATGGGCTATATTTGAGTTTGTGCTTGAAAATAATTTTAAAACTTGTTTGATGTTTTCTCCTTTGTTTCTGGTTATTCCTGAAGTTCAGAAGTTTAGTCTATCTGAAAAATACTGTTGTCTTGAATACTGCCTCTTTTGCATGGAAGTTTCATTGATTGCCTGGGACTTATACAAGTTTCTAATACTTTTGTTGATGGCTTTTCTCTTACATTAAGGATGTCCTTGATCTTTATATTAACCTGTTCTTTGGGTCTAGAGCCTAGCTTCCAGAAAGCAACATGGTCAGTTTGAACAGACCTTAGACCAAAGCCAAAAATATTGTTAGAGGGACTAAGATTATTTAACCTCCTAAAGGTAAGGTAAGGCCGTGGAGATGTTTAGGTTTGTGCTCTTAGAAAAGATCCTTGTGTTCTTTCTGTTAACCATGCCCATTGCACTTAGGGGCTTATGTAGAGTGACTTTTCAACCTTGGTGGTGATTGTGCTTCAATATCACATTTAAGGGGGCTTCCCAGGTGGCGCTAGTGGTAAAGAACACACCTGCCAATGCAGGAGACATAAGAGATGTGGGTTTGATCCCTGAGTAAGGAAGATCCCCTGGAGGAGGTCATGGCAACCCACACCAGTATTCTTGCCTGGAGAATCCCACGGACAGAGAAGCCTGGTGGAGTATGGTCCATAGGTTCACAAAGAGTCAGACATGACTGAAGTGCTTAACATACACATACACACATCACATATAAGAATTAAGGGCCATTTCTTCTTCTAGGAAGGATTTAGGTTTGACTCATGGAAGATATCCTTCCAGTCACATTCAGTAGTGGAAAGAACCATTGGGAGATGGTCATTGTGGAATCAAATCTTACTCTCTGGATGAGGTGGACTAAGGGTGAAGACATTTGAACTTTGGTGGAGTCCTTTAGATATAGGATTCTAATCTGATCGATGTGGTCGCTTTTGTCTTATTTTGCCATTTGTGACTGGAAGCCCTCCTTCTGGTAGAAAACAATGAGATGCATCAGCTGGTTCCTCAAATCCCTCTCTTTGGTAAGAGTGAGCAGTGCCCGGTAGGTGGTAGTACCGTGCTATACCAGGAGGAAGACTGCTGGATGAGGACGGTGCTTTGCAAATCACTGGCTTCCTGATGATGCTGAGCCAGTACCTTCATCACTTCAGGCCTCATCTTTCCATTTTTACTGATCAGGAGTTTGATTAGAAGAATTCTAAGGTCCCCTTCAGCTCAGTCTTCCTGGTGACAGTAGGAGGGAGGTTATAATTGTTGAGGGGAGTGAGACTAAAATAGGGGAGATGAGTGATAGAGGACACCAGAGAGAGCAGGGGTCCATGGGGGAAGGCTATGGTGGTGGGACAAAGAGCAAGGATGGAGATGCAAATACGAGGTGTGGGGGTTTTAACCTCAGTATGGAACTGATGAGAAGACAATGTTTACAGCCACTGATAATGGGTCCTTCCTAACTTTAGAAGTTGATCTCTCTCTCGCTAATCTCTCTTTAGTTGGATTAACTGGGCAGGATTTGTTCAAGTTTTTCTTTCTGTTTCCTTCATAATTAGGTTAAAGTTGTGTTTTTTCTTTGAAGATTTCAAAGAATTTATTTTTCAAAAATGCTCCTGCAAAATAAACATAGTTATCTCTGTAAAATTGATAAATGAAGGTACAAGGTTGCTAAACAGTTCATTCAGGAAATAAATATGCTAGTGTTAGAATCCAGTTTTTCAGCTCTCTCTGTTAGGCTTCTCAGTTTTCATTGTATGTCGGTATCTGGAGGACATATTATTCAGACAACTGGTGCTTGGCATGCAGGTAGCTGAAGTAATACCATGTCTCAAAGATGCGAGCCTTGCATCCCCTTTCATATTGGGGAATGGATCCCAAACCAGACCACCCTAGTCTATGTACTTGTTTCATAACTCAGTAACTTGAGTTCTGTCTCTTATAAATAAAATTATACAAGTTAAGAACATATCCATACACGTGGGGAACAGAAATTCTGAGATTTCCTGTGTTTCTGTGTAGAGAGGATCTTTTGTTGTCTAAAGTGCCATTCGTGAAATGATATATAATTCCTAGCATTCTTGAATTTCCCAAGTCCTGTGTGTGGCAAATAAGATGTCAGGCATACTACTGTTCCTGAGCCGTCTCGGCTTTGGGGGGTGGAGAGGTGAGATGCTTTTCATTAATTTTGTACATAGACAGACTTTTTATATCAAAGCTGCATATAATTTCAAGGTCACCTCTCCCTTCCACTGGAGTGTAGGCTAGGCTGTCTGAAGGAAAAATACAGGAGAGACATTTTCCTCCACTGCAGTCACTTTCATTGTCTTTAGTGTGTTCTTGGTGAGACCTCCATTTGCCTTGCTCTCTTGAGACACTGTTCTGCATAGTTGTTCCTCTGAGTGGAATGGAACCTCTAGGAATAGAATGAGTTTTCCTCTGTGCACAAGAGCATTTGTTTGCACACCATGTCGGCCTCCAGTTTCTACTGCTTCTCAAGAGTGGAAATGCATGTGGAGAGAGAGATGATAGTAATTACCATAGTTTAAGTGAGCACTTCATTTCTCGGGAAAAAATAGAAGCCGTATGATGTACATAATATAGTGAATATGTCATATCCATGGCATTTGGTTGCTTTTTCCACATCTCTTTATGGCTCCTTATATCACAGACTCTGTTTATATCACTTCTGACGAGTGTTTGCGAAAGGAAGCATCTCTTGCTGGAAACTAGTTGCAGTCAGTTCTCCCTATCCAGGGGTTCTTATGTGCAGATTCTGCATCCACAAATTTAACTGAGGATCAGTTTTGTTTTTTTTAACTCTAGGAAGTTCCAAAAAGCAAAACTATAGTTTTCTGCTTGTCAGCAACTACCTATGTAGATTTACATTGTACTAGGTATTATAACGGAGAAGGCAATGGTAAACCACTCCAGTACTCTTGCCTGGAAAATCCCATGGACGGAGGAGCCTGGTAGGCTGCAGTCCATGGGTCGCGAAGAGTCGGACACGACTGAGCAACTTTACTTTCACTTTTCACTTTCATGCATTGGAGAAGGAAATGGCAACTCACTCCAGTGTTCTTGCCTGGAGAATCCCAGGGACGGCGGAGCCTGGTGGGCTGCCGTCTATGGGGTCACACAGAGTCGGACATGACTGAAGCGACTTAGCAGCAGCAGCAGGTACTATGAGGGACTTCCCTGGTGACTCAGAGGTTAAAGCATCTGCCTGTAATGTGGGACACCTGGTTTGATCCCTGGATTGGGAAGAACTCCTGGAGGAGGGCATTCTCCAGTGTTCTTGCCTGGAGAATCCCCATGAACATAGGAGCCTGGTGGGCTACAGTCCATGGGGTCACAAAGAGTCGGACACGACTGAGTGACTAAGCACAGCACAGTGCAGGAATTATAAGTAATCTAGAGATGATTTAAGTTGTTCTGGAGGGGGACTTTCCTGATGGTCCAGTGGTTATGGTCAGGAAACTGAGGTCCCACATGCTGTGGAGCAATTAAGCCTGCACGTCACAGCTAGAGAGTCCATGCGCTGCAAGGAAGATCCTGCATGCTGCAACTAGGACCCAACACAGCCAAATAAATTAATATTAAAATATAAATTATAGCACAATATGTAAATATGTAGGTTATATGCAAATATTATTCCATTTGATATAAGGGACTTGAGCATCCTTGGATTTTAGTCTAAGGGGTTCCTGGAAGCCAACTCCCACAGATATCAGGGACAGCTGTGTAGTGACTGCTATCCATTCTCTTCTGCCCTTTGAGGTTCTAAAATCAGGTGGCAAGCATTTGCATCATGACTCTGAGAGAAAGGTGTTAGATATTTAATATTCTTAAAGATGCAGAATTTTTTAACTTTATTTGGAGATATTCAAATTAAAGGGGAAAAAAAAAGATCTGCTTGCTGAAGAGGCCCTAAGGAGACAGATGGTTTCAAAGCAGGTTTTTATCTTTCTTTACTCCCACTCTTAGACATACTTAGGTAACGGACAGTTTTAGATTTCTGACACAGATGTGGGGGATGGTCCCCTCAAGGGATTTTCAGAGCTAAAAGTTAAACCCTTATTGGTTCTTTTTGTAATGATATTAGGGAGTCGATCATTACTTTGAAAACTGACAAATAAAAGGAAAGTTTTTAGCTTGCTTCCCTTTACAAACTATACCTCATGTTTACCAAATAGTTGATGAGACTGTCTCTCTTTAGAGAGGTTCAGACCTGCTAACAGAGGAAGGGGTCAGAAAGTCAGGATTTATTATTTTGTAACCCCCGGTGAGTTGATGAATCTAAGTGGTAAGTACCCCTTTTTATGGACATCACAGAGAGGCATCTTGAGATTATAGGTCTCCAATACACAGCTTCTGAAGTGTTCTTGCCAAAACTTCAAGCTGTAATCTGATCTGGCCTCTTTCTCTGACTGCCCATGGACTGGAAGTACAGAGGGCAGGGGAAAAGACTGAATTAAATATCAGGGAAATACAATTTTAATCATCTAGACTGGGCAGTTCTACGGGGCAAATGGCTTTGTTTCTTGAGCTACAGCAGCGACAGCAGCAACAATGCAACAGAAGTAAAAAGAGATGGAGGGCTTCCCTGGTGGCTCAGTGGTCAAGAATCTGCCTGCCGATTCAAAAGACACAGGTTCGATCCCTGGTTCGGGAGGATCCCACATGCCATGGAGCAACCAAGCCTGTGCACCACCACTCCTGAGTCTGTGCTCTGTAGCAAGGGAAGCCACCACCATGAGAAGCCCGAGCTCCCCAAGTAGAGACTAGCCCCTGCTTGCTGCAACTAGAGAAAGCCCTTAAACGGCAGTGAAGACCCAGGGTAGCCAATAAACAAATAAATAAGATTGTTTTTTAAAAAGAGATGGAGGGGAAAACTATAGATTAAAAGAATTTATGGAATATGTCAATTCACCCTTTTTCGGTATAGTTATTTACAAACTATAAAAGACTATAATGGGTGAACCGTGAACTTCCAGATGTTCAAGCTGGTTTTAGAAAAGGCAGAGGAACCAGAGATCAAATTGCCAACATCCTCTGGATCATCGAAAAAGCAAGAGAGTTCCAGAAAAACATCTATTTCTGCTTTATTGACTATGCCAAAGCCTTTGACTGTGTGGATCACAATAAACTGTGGAAAATTCTGAAAGAGATGGGAATACCAGACCACCTGACCTGCCTCTCGAGAAACCTGTATGCAGGTCAGGAAGCCACAGTTAGAACTGGACATGCAACAACAGACTGGTTCCAAGTAGGAAAAGGAGTATGTCAAGGCTGTATATTGTCACCCTGCTTATTTAACTTATATGCAGAGTACATTATGAGAAACGCTAGGCTAGAGGAAGCACAAGCTGGAATAAAGATTGCTGGGAGAAATATCAATAACCTCAGATATGCAGATGACACCACCCTTATGGCAGAAAGTGAAGAATATCTAAAGAGCCTCTTGATGAAAGTGAAAGAGGAGAGTGAAAAAGCTGGCTTAAAGCTCAACATTCAGAAAACTAAGATCATGGCATCTGGTCCCATCACTTCATGGCAAATAGATGGGGAAACAGTGGAAATAGTGTCAGACTTTATTTTTTGGGGCTCCAAAATCACTGCAGATGGTGACTGCAGCCATGAAATTAAAAGACGCTTACTCCTTGGGAGGAAAGCTATGACCAACCTAGACAGCATATTAAAAAGCAGAGACATTACTTTGTCAACAAGCGTCTGTCTAGTCAAGGCTATGGTTTTACCAGTAGTCATGTATGGATGTGAGAGTTGGACTATAAAGAAAGCTGAGTACTGAAGAATTGATGCTTTTGAACTGTGGTATTGGAGAGGACTCTTGAGAGTCCCTTGGATTGCAAGGAGATCCAACCAGTTCATCCTAAAGGAGATCAATCCTAGGTGTTCATTGGAGGGATTGATGTTGAAGCTGAAACTCCAGTACTTTGGCCACCTGATGCGAAGAGCTGACTCACTGGAAAAGACCTGGATGCTGGGAAAGATTGAGGGCAGGAGGAGAAGGGGCCGACAGAGGATGAGATGATTGGATGGCATCACCGACTCAATAGACATGGGTTTGGGTAGACTCTGGCAGTTGGTGATGGACAGGGAGGCCTGGCGTGCTGCATTTCATGGGGTCACAGAGTCAGACACGACTGAGCGACTGAACTGAACTGAATAATGGGTAAAAGGTTCTGAATGATATTAAGGAATTCTTATTAATATACTTAAGGGATTATTACATTGAAGTTTTAAAAATGAAGCCTATAATTATTTTTTAAAATATTTATTTATTTATTTGGCCCTTAGTTGTATCACATGGAATCCTTTGTTGTGGTGTACAGGCTCTCTAGTTGCAGTGTGTGGGCTCAGCAGTCGTGATGGGTGGGCCCAGCTGCCCTGTGGCTTGCAGAATCCTAGTTTCCCAACCAGGAATTGAAACTGTATTCCCTGCATTGCAAGGCAGACTCTCAGCCACTGGACCACCAGAGAGTCCCAAACCCTATAAACATTGCCAGATGAATTGATATGATACTTGGCGTTGGTTCAAAATAATACAGGAGGGCTAATGACACAAGGTGTAAATGAAGAAAGATTGGTCAATATTTTTGAAGCCGAATCTGGGTATGTGAGCTATTTTCTCTACTTCTGCATATGTTTGAAATAATCTGTCATAGAATTTTTTTTCTAAGAATCTTATGTCAAGATATGTAGTAAGGCTTCGGGAACAATGAAAAGGAAGTTGGGAGAGAAGAAAAAGAGATATAAAGTGTTTAGCATGATACTTGGTATGTTTTATATATTGAATTGTATTGGCTATAATTATTTCTAAGCCATGTATGCACCCATTTATTTATCCAATTACTCTGTTGCTTATTTCAATAAATATTTGCTGAGTGTATATGATGTGGCAAGCACCAAAACACTTCTGTAAATCAAGTAAAAATAGAGCCCATCACACCCCAGTGATATTTTTGGCCTGAACTCATTCTACGGAGTTTCTGAACTCTATGTGAATAGCTTCCAGACTAGAGGATTTTAAACGGCACCCACCATGTCATGTCATGCCTGGCTTTATTCAAGTTTAGTGTTTAATATTCTTCCCAGGGTAGCTCTAACTAACCATCTGCTGGGTCTTTGCCTTCCTCTTGAATCATCCAGCTCTTAAAGGTCATGAGTGCCCCCTCTTTGACTCCAGAAGGACCATCTCTGATTCCTGGCCTGGTTCATCCAGTGACTGCCCATTGAAGAGGCAGCTCCAGCTTTATAGTTGAAATCCTGTGGGAAAGCTCCCTCCCCCTGCCATTTCACCTTTAGAACTGTTGTTACACTCTGGAAGATTTTCCAATTACTACATCTAATTACAAGGAAGAATAAATTACTGAAGCAAGTTAAATTATCATGTGTGTCATAACAGTAATTAACATTCAAATAGGAAACCGCTGCCATTTTTATAAACATGTGAAAGTAGAGGCAGCACCCCTTTTGAAAGAAGGAAGCTAGAGGGTCTGAAACCTGGAGTGTGGATGGTCTGGGAGGGTTGCTAGGTTGTTCCTGTGTGCTAATCATGTCTAACTCTTTGCAACGCTATGTAGACCATAGCCTATCAGGCTTCTCTGTCCATGGGGTTCTCCAGGCAAGAACACTGGAATGGGTTGCCATGCCCTCTTTCAGGGGATCTTCTAGACCCAGGGATTGAACCTGCGTCTCTTATGTCTCCTGCATTGGCAGGTGGACTCTACCACTAGAACCTCCTGGGAAGCCCGATGTTTAGAATAATCTATCTGGATAAGATTGACGTGATTGGAGAGATTGATCTTTTAATTGTTCCTGTTTTAATCTAAATTCTTAGAAACATCTACTTGTCTCTGCGTTTCTAACTACTTTGTTCTCATGACTGTACACATTTTCTTACCTCTTTTTTTCTGCATATTTCAAAGCAGATTGGACACCAGTCTGCTCATAGGACATTTCATGTGCTAGGCGTTGCTTGGAAAGCAACTCACAGCCTTCTCAGAATACACTTTTCAACAAGTCCCTGTGCATTCCTTAACCTTTTCAGTGCTCTTCCACCATGAAAATGCTTATTCTTCTCCTGAGTGGTCCCTTGACTTGATATTGTGCCTTTGAGCTCCTCTGTAGAGTGAACATACTTTTTTTGCTCAGTATAGCACCTAGCCTAGCGTTACTGTGTCTAGTATTTAGAAATTCTTAATGGCAGTACAAAAATCATAAACTCTAAGAGTTTAGGAGGAATCTCTTTTTTTGTTTGTTTGTTTTTAATTTATTTTAATTGGAGGCTAATTACAGTATTGTGGTGGTTTTTGCCATACATTGACATGAATCAGCCATGGGTGTACATGTGTCCCCATCCTGACCCTCCCTCTCACCTCCCTCCCCATCCCATCCCTCAGGGTCATCCCAGTGCACCAGCCCTGAGCACCCTGTCTCATGCATCAAACCTGGACTGGCGATCTGTTTCACATATGATAATATACATGTTTCAATACTATTCTCTCAAATCGTCCCACCCTTGCCTTCTCCCACAGAGTCCAAAAGTCTGTTCTTTACATCTGTGTCTCTTTTGCTATCTCGCATATAGGGTCATCGTTACCATCTTTCTAAATTCCATATATATGCATTAATATACTGTATTGGTATTTTTCTTTCTGACTTACTTCGCTCTGTATAATAGGCTCCAGTTTCATCCACCTCATTAGAACTGATTCAAATGCATTCTTTTTAATAACTGAGTAATAGTCCATTGTGTATATGTACCACAAGGAGGAATCTCTTTTAAATTATGTGGTAATGGTGTACAGAACTAGTACTAATGGGTCTGTAGCTGCTATTAACCTCATTTGGTGAGTAGTGTGTAGGCAGTTAAAACTCAGCAAGGTTTGGGAAGATCATTGTAGTCTGCTATTAGTGTTTGGGATTATGAATTGTTTTTATTTATTTAGTAGACTACTAACCTGTCTAGAATTTATTTAGAAAATTGACACCATAACTCTACCTTGGGTAATAATGAATTGTTATGATGATTTTTGTTCATGTTCTTCTTTGAAATTTATAAATTCTTAAATGATGTAAGGATAGTGAACAATAGGGTCTAATTTAAGAAAGCAGTGATCTTAATATAATAAATAGGTATCTCTGGTGTTATGAAAGGTTTGACTAAGTCATGGATATAAGCAGAGATCTTTGTACCCTCAGGCCAAATATGAATCGCAATGGTTCCTACAATAAGCAAATTGTAAGCCTGACAAAAATTTCAAAACCTCTCTTCCTTTTGCTTTTTATTTATTTATTTGTTTCCTTTTGCTTTATATTTAAATAGAAATATTATGTATTTCTACCAATTTTAGTTAAAGTCTGTAATTTGGGGATTCATACAGTATGTTTGTCTGTTCTTTATTTTTCTCCTTTTTTAAAAAATTGAAGGTGTAAAAGTGTTAGTTGCTTAGTCATGTCTGACTCTTGTGACCCCATGGACAGTAAGTAGCCCGCCAGGCTCCTCTGTCCATGGGATTCTCTGGGCAAGAATACTGGAGTGGGTTGCTGTTTTCTATTCCAGGGGATATTCTGGACCCAGGGATCAAACCCAGGTCCCTTGCATTGCAGGCATATTCTTTACCGACTGATCCAATAGGGAAGAGTTTATTTACAATGTTGTATTAGTTTCAGGTGTATGTCAAAGTGATTTCATTATACATACACACATACACATAGATTGTTTTTCAGATTCTCTGCCATATAGGTCATTATAAGATATTGAATGTATCTGTGGTTGTTCCCTGTGCTCTGTGCCAAGTCCATGCATGTGTTCTTTTAGCTCAGGAGTGGCTAACCTCACCACCTAAGGAAAGAGCCAGCATTTACCAGCATCATTGACAAAAGTCCAGTATAAGTGTTATTCTCATTGCTTTGAAAATGTTTTCCTGTTGCTGATTTTAGGCCATGTATGTCATTTCTGTTTTAAATAACAAAAAATTACTTTTTAGTCAGGATATCAGTTCAGTTTTAAATGCTGGCTTTTTTTTTTTTTTAATGTTTTTCTCTATCTGCCAAGGTCTCTGAAAAGCCAAATATGGCCCCAAGTTTTGGTTCCATTTTTGGATTTGGATGGCAATGGGAGGATTTAGGAATGACATTTAGGAATGACTGATGAGCTGGGACTCATGAGTGTGGTTGAGGGAGGCTAATTTTGTTTACTAATCTCCAATTTTGCAACTCTGCACTTGTTTCTGAGACTAAGTGTTGTATAAAAAGATAAGAATTATTTTGTGGTCACTGGTAATGGAGTTTTTGCTGGGGCCTGGAGGAGGCAACCGAAAGGAAAGGAGGGTGTTGGAATGGAATAAAAAACGAGCTCCTTAGGGACTTTCTGTAACATTAGCTTAGACCAGAAGACTTGTTCCCCATTCTCTTGCTGCTCTTGCATAAATAAATACCTATTCTAAAAGAACCATGGAAGATGTAGTAACTTGGGTCAATGCAAATTGCTTTTCATGGGGAATGTATTTAAGATGGAAACTCCTTTGAATAAATTACAGATTTGAAAGAGGTTTCTATTCTCTTTTATCCAGCATAATATATATCAAATTTGTGGCTAATTTACACGTTTCATTTACAATGTATTTAAAAGCCCTCCTCAGTGAATAGTTGGTAATTAGATGATTGACATATTCTAACACTTGACAATCACACACACCAGTGAGTTGTCCTCTATTTTTCAGGAGTATCTCCAACAAATATTTGAAACTTCCCTTAGCAATTGCTATTCAGCTAAATTATAAGGGACTGACGGATACTGTATTTCCATAAATGGAATGAATGCTCATGCTGTAACACCCCGTCTTCCCGGATGGTTTATGAAGTACTTTCAGATCTGTGATGGAAAGAGTGGTTCAACTTGAGTAGGCAGATATGAATATTTATAGTGTTTTCATTCTTAGATAGTGAAGAAATTGTAGAGTTTAGGGTACCTCTAAGTGTAAAAGTTACATATAGAAAAAAACTAACCTTTTTTGTTTGTCTTTTTTTAATACGTGAATAATTGTTATTCTAAATCTCAAAGACCAGAGCAGTTATTTTGTTGAAGGCTTCCCTCGTGATTTAGTGGTAAAGAATCTGCCTGCCAATGCAGGAAACGTGGGTTCCATCCCCAGGTAAGGAAGAGCCCCTGGAGAAGAAAAGGGCAACCCACTCCAGTATTCTTGCCTGAAGAATCTCATGGACAGAGGAGCCTGGCAGGCTTCAGTCCATGGGGTCACAAACAGATGGACACTACTTAGTGATTAAACAACAGCAAAAACTTATCTCAGGGCTACTTTTTGTTTTATCTCACATAACAATTGGAAAATGTTGCATTTATTGTCATAATTCATATTGAAATTCAGCTTTAATTTTTGGTGCAACAGAGGGATAGTTACCATGTCACAAAATACCACTATATAAGAGATAAAGAAGGAAGTTTGGCACCCTGCAGTCCATGGGGTCGCAAAGAGTCAGACATAGCAACTGAACAACAAAAACAGAATTTCGTACTCAAGTATGATTTTATAAATAAAATTAATGCTTGTGTCTGTATCACTAGTGTCTCTTCTACGTGGATTATATGACTTCTTGCGTGTGTGCTAAGTTGCTTTAGTCGTGTCTGACTCTCTGCGACCCTAAGACTGTAGCCTGCCCCAGGCTCCTCTGTTCATGGGATTCTCTAGGCAAGAATACTGGAGTGGGTTACCATGGCCTCCTGCAGGAGATCTTCCTGACCCAGGGATCGAACCCACGTCTCTCCTGTCTCCTGCATTGGCAGGCGGGTTCTTTACCACTGGCACCACCTGAGAAGCCCACATGATTCTTTAATCATACTTATATTTTTTCCCTCAAGTACTCTTTATTTAAATTGAGTTATAATTCATAAACAATAACAGATACAGACCTAGATATAATTCAGTGATACTTGAATATTGATATGTAGGTATTCATGTAGCTCACACATGTAACACACACATTCATGTACTCCCATCAGTATGTAAAGCATTTTCATGATTGTAGAAAGTATTATAATATTACAGTATTCCTGATTTTAAAATTAACAGAGAACCCTGGAGTAATGATCAGAGAAAACTTCATTTCAGTTTGTTAGGTGTTTACTAGAGGAAAGCATGATAGAAAAAGGCAGATGTATTAAATATTAATAATTTAATAGTTGTTGAGGCTCTGTTCCATACATGAGTTATTTTAGCTCCCAGAGTAAATCCATTATTAATAAACAGATACTGTAAAATTTAAGATATTTACAGGTGACTACCCTCTCCTCCTTCCTCAAAACTTTGTTATTGAAGTAAAATTATAGGCAAGGCAAATCAGGCAATTAAACTAAAAGAAAGGGACTACAATATCCATTTCATATAAATAGAATTTAAGATAAAGAAAATTTAATGGGATGAACTTTATCTCTTTCATAAAAGAAATAAATCTGGGTGGATGCCAGGACAGAAGGAGTTGGGGAGTTGGGTGAAATCCTTTAAAGGATTTAAGGGGCACAAACCTACTGTTAAATAACAAATAAGCCATGGGTTGTAATATCCAGCATAAGGAATATGGTCAATAACATTGTATGGGGACAGATGGCTACTAGACATATGCAGTGTCAAATTGATGTATGCAGATGTCAAATCATTATGCAGCACACCTGAAACTAACATAATATTGTATGTCAGCTATATTTCCCACCGAAAGGAACTATACTGTTTATTCAGATTCAGTTATCATTGAGATATCTATTAAAATTGATTCTTTTTTGTGGCAATGTTAATTCAGCCCTACCCATTCCTTGGGAACTAAGAAACTGTAATTATTGGACCAAAGTGGAAATCACAGTCATTCCCATGTCATGACCATAGAAAATTTTCTGATTAAAAAACAATATATTGGAGGGTGATTTGGAAAATGCCATGTATTTTGATTGCTGAAATCTCTGAGAAGTCTTGAATAAGGTCATTAGAGGCCACAAATACCACAAGGAACGTACAAAAAAATACAAACTTTAAGAAATAATAGATTAATTGGAGAGACATACTACATTTGTAGATGAAGGGCTAAGCATTATAAATATGGCGGTCTTTCCAAGCTAAGTATTTTTGAGACATTTTTTCCAGATGATTATTCAGATTTTACATGGAAGAATCAATAGACAAGATAGTGTAATATACAGAGAAGTCACAAAAGAATTAGCTTATAAAAATGTGAAAAATATTTAATCTTACTAATAGTCAAAGAAAGACAAATAGGGAAATGCCATTTGGCAGAAATTAAAAAGAAATGTTAATGCTGAAATGTTAGCAAGAACTTAAGTCACTTCCATGTTACTGCTATTGTTGTTTGCACTGATTTGTGATTGGTGCAAAGCAAATTTAGGAGTATTTATCAAGAGTGTAAAATTATTAATTCATAGTGACCCTATTTGGTGCAACTAGTAATTGTACTTTATTTTAATGGAAAAAAAGAAAAGGTCCAGCAATGTGAAGTGGTTAAATGAATTATAAGTGAAACTAAAAAGAAGTTACTTGAACCATTAAGCATTTTTAATAATATGGGGAAACAACCATGGTACAATATTAATTGAACAATATATATGTATATATATAAAACATCATTCTGATATTTTGTAATCAGATGTATTTCTGGGAGGGAAGAAATCATAATGTGTAAATTCTCAATTTAGGATACCACAAAATAGTTAATTCTTGCTTATGATAACCAGGAACTATACCAAAAATATTCCTTTTCTTAACTTATAAATACCTAATAAACTGCAATGTGGTTTTCTTTGATTGCTCGTCCATGGTTCTCTGCTAATTTTAAAATTATGAATTCTATAATATTGTAAATTAAAATATTATAATACTTTATATGGTTATAGATATTCTTCATGTACTTACGGGGGCATGAGTCACATGAACGCCTATCAATATTCAAATTAATCAGATTATATCTAAATCTATACATGTAATTCTTTGCGAATTATAACTAAGCTGAAAAAACAGTGTTAGAGGGAAGAGTATACCATGTATGTGGTCTATATTATAGTATGTAGTATACATAAAGTCCCTTTCTTTTTCTTTGTATTATTCTGTGATTCGGAGAAGGCAATGGAAACCCACTCCCGTGTTCTTGCCTGGAGAATCCCAGGGACGGTGGAGCCTGGTGGGCTGCCGTCTACGGGGTCGCACAGGAGTCAGACGCGACTGAAGCGACTTAGCAGCAGCAGCAGCATTCTGTAATTTCTGTACTTTCTATAATGGTCAGAAAATTAAAAAAAGAGGCAGCATCTAGAATTAAGCTGCAACAAATTCTGGTTGTCACCAAATTTGAAAAATCAAAATCATTTCCATAATTTGGGGAAAATGAGCTTATTAGTTACATTTTGGACCTAAGCTTCTTGCCATTTTTGTGGAGTTGGAACTCAAACCTGGGACTGCCAGTGCATTGTATGTGCATTACATTATTCTGCCTCTTTAATTGTTCTTTAACTGTGATCTGGGACAAGTAAGAACATTTTGATGACTAATCCAGGACTAATTTTTGTTTGCTTTCCCAAGAACATAATTTTTCTTTTTTACAGTAAGTTCACTTTTAAGCTTGCCCATTTCCTATATCATATAATTAGAGGTTTTTCAGAGAAAGTTTTTTGCTCTGTAACAGGCTTTCATTAATTTCCCTTCTCTCTACTTTGTAAATTTTGGCATTTTACCTTTTCATTTACTGATTTGCTTCCTTCCTTTTGATTTACTAATTTTTGACTACCCCTTCCATCCTATTCATTTGTTCCAGTATTGAGAATAAACTTGAATTTACCCATAACTCTTAATTCCATTGCATCTGTCCTTTGCAGAGCTCGTGAATTATAATCTAAGTTAATCAGTATTTCAAGGTTTAAATTTGCTGGTGGAGGGGATGTGGGGAAGGAGATACATAAGCCTTTAGAAAATCCAAGTTCCCTAAGGAATTCAAGTGAAGTCAGGACTTCATTCCTTTTTAAAGCAATGTAAAATGACAGGAAAAATTACAGGTATGAAACTGTATGTTATAAACAGAAGATTTAATTGAACCAGAATATATAGTAAGAGCAAAGACCCTGAAGACATTGGAAAAGACCCTGATGCTGGGAAAGATTGAGGGCAGGAGGAGAAGGGGGCATCAGAGGTTGAGATGGTTGGATGGAATCAATGACTCAATGCACATGAGTTTGAGCAAGCTCTGGGGGATAGTGAAGAACAGGGAAGCCTGGCATGCTGCAGTTCATGGGGTCACAAAAAGTCAGACACGATTTAGTGACTGAACAACATCAATATAGTAAGAGATATTGAACCCCTACCTTGGAAGAACATTTATTTACCAAATCTGGGATAGACTTAGAGCACAGAGGCCTTTGCACATTGATGTTGGATTGGTGTCACATGTTACAATGAACGTGCATTTCTAAAGACTGCAAAGCATACAGGCAGCAGCATAGACTTAGCAGAAAGATGCATGTGACTTTTGGATGTGAGTGGGTGCACTGCTTGACATGATTCCCCTGGTTGTGATAAAGTTTTTGTTTGTACAGTAAGGAGAGAATCTTGATGCTTCTCAATAATGTGGTTTATTGTTCTCACTCACAGTGATGTATAGACATTTCAAAGAAACGACAGTTATAAAATAGAGTAGCCTGCAAGCTTTCTCCATCTTTTTCATTCTAGGGACTGTGTGATGGGACAGAAGGTTTGGTCCTTGCTTAGTGTTTGTATCATCAAACTTTCTTCACAGATGTGGGTTCTACCTTCTGTTCTACAGTATAAGAATGCTTTTCCTATGTTGTTAAAAGGTATAAAGAACAATATTTTATCGATGCTTTTCATTATTTTGAGGCCATTTTATACTTAACATTTATACTTAACATACTTCCTTGCTGGAGTTCCTTTTTCCCTTGCTTGGCTAAATCTGGCAAAGGTTCATGCATTTCTCCTGTCTCTATGGGAATACATATGTAATTACATGGAGATGCTGTCCCTACAAATTTTATTGATTATTGACAATTTTATAGTTCTTACTTTGTCTTGGACACAGTTGTTAAGTATACTACATTGATTATTTATTGCTCATCACACATCCATGAAGTTTAGTATTAATGTCTTCATCTTATAATGAGAATCTCTGGTTCAGAGACATAACTCTGTCAAGGTCATAAAGATAGTCAGTTACAGAGTGAATCCAAGCAGTCCGATTTCAGAACATAACCTCTTAACACTGTACTGTTAACATCTTGTTTTGCATCTCATCTGCTTGAAGCAGTATGTTTAGAGACGAGTATCAGAGTACCTTGCTTAAAAATGACTAAAAGAAAAATAATCCAGTTTAAAAATGGGCCAAGGGCCCATTTCTCCAGAGAAGTTACACAGTTTGTCAATGAATACAGGAAAAGATGCTCAAGATCATTGGTCATCAGGGAAATGCCACGGTGAGGTAGTACTTAACATTTACTAGGATGGCTATAATCAAAACAGTGTTGGTGAGGATATGGAGAAGTAGAATCTTTGTACAGTTCCTGGTAAGACTGCAAAGTGGTACAGCCACTGTGGAAAACAGTTCCTTAAAGAATTAAACATAGAATTATCATGTGACTAAGTGACTCTACTCCTAAGTATATATCCAAAAGAACTGGAAAACAATACTTAGCAAATATATGTACACATATGTTTGTAGCAGCAGTATTCTCAAAAGGTAGAAACATCCCAGATGTTCATTAATGGATAAATGGATAAGCCAGTTGTGTTATAGCCATACAGTGGAATATTTTTCAGCCGTGAAAAGGAAGAAGTGTTAATGCATGCCATAGCATGGATGAATCTCAAAAACATTATGCTAAGTAAAGTAAGCCAGACCCAAAAGCCCACGTATTATATGAATCCATTTATATGAAATATCCAAAAGAGATAAACCTACAGAGATAGAGCTCAGATTGGTGGTTTCCAGGAGTTGTGGGAAGAGGGAGTCAGGAGCAACTGCTTAATGGGTATAGGGTGTCCTCCTGGGGTGATTAAATGTTTTGGAGCTAGGTGGAAGTGGTGCTTCTATATTTTCAGTGCCCTGAATGCTGAGTTGTTCATTTAAAAATTTTAAGTTTTGTTATATGAATTTCACCTCCATAAAAAATTAAATGAAAATGAGCAAGCTATCCCGCATCACCTGGCCTGCAGTTATTGCTGCTTTTAAGGAGAGCACATGCTTGCATGTTCTATGGCAGAGCAAGGCAGGCAGGCACTATCTGGCAAACATTAGGTTGAGTACTTGACATGTGCAGGGCACAGTAATTGACATGGTTCCCAGGCTCTCGGATCCTGCCATCTTGAAGAATAACAGAGGCTGCCCGTCTGTGTTGACTGAGCTGACACTCAGTAAATAAAGGGCTTAACATTTTGGGTAAGCAAAGAACTAACATGCCTTTTCCCACAGCAAGTAGGAAGGAGAGAGTCACAGGCCTTCAAGCGTGTTCAGACAGCATGATGTTATCTTTCTTCTCGTTAGGTTAGGTTTCAGTCATGCACACTGGAAAAAATGATTCAGGTGAGAGGAATGTTCCTGAAAAGAGCCCTGTACTCATCGGTACCTTTTTCTTCCTGAATGTGAAGGGAACCTCCCATTGTGTGGCCCAATGTAGCCAGTGCCCAGAGATTGTTCCAGTTGAGTGTGGGCTTTTGATGTTCTCAGGTTCTTTTCCAAGTTGACTAGGAGTTTTAAGTATACAGTGCATTCATCTCCACAGTATTCCTGAGGAGCTGAAAGAAAATAGATAGTGTTTTCCTTTAAAAAAAAAAAAAAATAGAAGGGACACTTGGGACATGGCAAGGGGAGGCAGCTTGCCTGAGGTTAGGTAACTGAACTGTGCCTCGCAGAGCATGTACCTTATTTCTCTGAATTCCTCACCTCTTCACTTCAGATGTATGTGTACAGATATGTTTGCTTCTGTATAACCTGCTTGTGTTACTGAGCTTGTTGATTCAGCTCTATCTACATTTCAAGGTTTTTTACCCCAGACATAGAGTGATAAATGAAAATGTTTATTTGCAAATGTTTGAATCATTGTGTTCCCCAAGTATTTCTGCCAGGTTGGACAAATTTTATATGTCCCTTTGTTAAGTAAATTTATTAAACTATAACCCACCTTCTCCCCTCTCAAACCTCCCATTCACTTTTACCAGTTGTCAATTAACCTAATCTAAAATACACATTCCAGTCTCTGGGGGCTTCTTCCTTTCACAGTAAATCTTGCCTGAGAATTTTCCTGGCCTGAGGCCATTCAGGTAGAATCTTTCAACCTTTAATTCTTCACTTTTGCTCTTTACCCCACCATTGCTCTCCTCAGCATCTTTCCTCCTCCTGTCCCTCAATTCCCAGGGGAAAGGAGTCTCCTCCTCCTTTCTAGATCCCACTCTTTTTTATTCTTTCAGGGACCTCACTCCACCAAGTTATTCTTCATTAGTCTCTCTTTTCAGCCTTTAAGTGTAATTAAATCTTTCCTATTTTAGGAAGGGAGGAAGAGAGAAAGGAAAAAGGAAAGGGAAAAAAATGAAAAACTCCTCTGTCCCAGCTGTTTCTCTACTTATCCTGGAATCAGTCTCTTTTTTCACAATCAAAACTGAAATGGTCTGCATTCTTAGACTGCATTTTCTTACATCTCATGGGCTCACCTGCCCGAGTGCAGTCTGAGGTTCAGGCCTATAACTCGATTGAAACTGCTCTAGTTGATGTCACCCTGTTGCTAAGTCCAGTGAGTCCTGGGTCCTCTTTGTCTTGACACCACGGTGCTGAAAACTTGGCCTCTGTGTATCAGTGCCAAATCAAATCTCAGAGACAGAGTTTTGGGTGAAGTAGAAAGGAATAGCTTTGTTGTCTTTGCCAGGCAAAGGGGTACACGATGGGCTCATGCCCTTCAAAACTTATGTGTCCCAACTTGGGGAGGATTTGGTGAGGAGTTTCATAGCAATGGTTTCAGTGTGGGGTTGCTAATAAGGATCAGGGTGTTTGCAGGGCCTGCATGCCTTTAATCTTGCCTCAGGTGTTTTCCTGATGAGCTTGTGTGGTTAACATCAAGTAGTTAACATCTTCCATTTGTTGGGGGTTTTAGTTCTAAGAAGAGCTCAAAGATACTGTTTTGTGTGTCCCTTGAGGTGGAACCAGGACCCTGCCCCAAGGCTACACTGTTGTGTCTTGGCTGCTCCTCCCTTGTCTCCCGTTCCTTCCGTGATTGGCATCTGTTTGAACCTGCCCTGTGAAACTTAGGGAAGTTCATGGAAGCTGAAGCCTATTCCCTCCAAATAAGGAATGTGGGAATGAGGGACTCAGAAGTGTTTCTGTGCCCAGGAGCCCTACAGGGTCCTGCTCAGCTTCATCCATGACATAAAAAATGTGTGTACTATGGATGGCTGCTTCTTGAAACACTTTCCTAGTTTAAGTTTAAATACTTTTTCTATGTTTGTGGTTTATTTCCCCTCTTTTTTCCTTTGTCCTCTATACACTTTCTATCTGGGTGACCTCATTAATTCCTATAGGTTCGTTACCATGTATATGTGATTGATCCCCAAATTTCACCTGTGTTTTAGATCCCATTGTGTGTTTCCAGCTGCTGGCACAACATGCATTCAGTCTCTTGTGAGGGAATGAATAGACTAATGGGTGGATATTTTCCTAATAGCACTTATTACTCTCCCAAAGATATTTGTTATTACGGTTTCTATTAGTCACCACTTAACAATAATGTAAAAAAAAAAAAAAATAGTGTAAACTCCGTGTGAGCAGAGACATTGTCAGTCTTGCTCACTGCAAAGACAGTGTGCCTGGCGCATGATAGATACTCATTCAGTATGAGCAAGTGAATGAGTGGGTGTCCAGGAAGATCGTAGTGCTGGAAGCAGCTCCTCTCTGGACCTGGCCACGTCAGTTACTTTTTCCACATTCAAGTGTGTTTCTCATGGACATCACTGAGAACCACAGTTATTATAAGAACTTTTTTTTAATTGTAGTCCCAGCAGTGTTGCTCCTTCTTGTGTTAAGTAGAAAGAACGTTTTCTAAGAAATCTTTCTTCCTCCCTCCATCTCTCCTGTTACCTGAAAACTGTTTTTGCTTCTTGGTGGGTCCTTGAGCCAAAAGACACAAGCAAGCCAAATATCAGGAGAAGGAAGGATTTATTACTTGCAGCAAATAACGAGAACACCGGAGAACTTTCCCCAAAGCAGTGTCTCTCTGAATAGCAAAACTGAGGAAGCTTTAAGTGAAGGGTATATGCCTGGTCATGAGGGGGCTTGAGCAGAAGACAGTTTAGTATAGAATTGGGGCAAAGTTCCCTGAGTCCAAGCTTTAGCTGATTGGAGTCTCAAGGGTCAGGTTCTAACCAGGCTGGGGCCTCAGCATGTACTTAAGTCCTCTATCTGGGTGGGAGCCTTGGTTCCTGCAAATGACTCAAAAATATGTATCAGATTGTTCTGTACATCTTTTGAGGAAGAACTAAGACTGCTATCATTTCTCAATTGCTTTTCTTTTGTTCCCATAGTCCCCCACATCCTTTAAGATCGTTAATTACTTAGATCCATTCAAGGGCAAGCATGTGGCCAGCTTAGACCACAAAATGGCTTTGGCCAAAAATGGCTTCTCTTCTGTCAAAAATATCATGCATGGTTCTGTTTCTCCAGGGACCCTGTTCACCAGCTGTTTACAGAATATCTAAAGCAGTCTCTCATCTCATAAGAAGCCTTATTTTTATACCATCCTCCTTCAAGTCCCTTCCCTAGGAACCTACTGGGAAAAACCAGCTCAACACTACGTGTACATTTAAACTTCGTGCTCTGAATTGACTCGGCTAGTGTGGGAGTGAGAGAGGAGGCCCTCAGAGAACTTGAACTAAAGACAGAAACATCCCTTCTCTCCTGAGTATTTCTTTTATTTAGAGGATCTCTTCTTTAGATCTCTGAATCTTTGGTCTTCAGTCCATGGAGATTCTGACTTTCGTAGAACCTTCTCCCAGTTCCCTTTACCCTGAGATCCTGAAGTGTGGCTGAAGGCTATGTACCAGCACCGCAGGGGGTATACATAGTGGGCCTGGGAACCTCTGGGTTTCAGAGGTATTTTCTTTCCATCTCACTGTCTTCTTTGTTTTGGTTGTTATTGTTGTACTTGTTCCTTTTATAAAGTGACAGCAGCTAAATTTATTTATCAGCATAAAATGCTTACATGTTCCCTTTTAAAGAGTGTCTATATTAATAAACACTGAGCAAAGGAAGCTAATCTGAATTGGTGTTTTTACTGAAAGCACTCTAATTAAACACAGCCTGATAAAACATCAACCAGATCCTTATGCCTCTTGGAAAATCTGATCTTTTTTCCTAGACTAGCTGGCTGAGACCTGATTGCCTTTATTTCCAAGTTCAGAGGGCTATAAGTAAACAAAGATTAGAATAGCCTTGTGGTGAATATGCATAAGCCTATAAAATACAAGTATAAATTGGTTAAAGAGCAATAAAATTGTTTTAATTTTCATGATTGCTTAACAGCATTATAAAGACATGAACATGTTGTCTATTTCAGTGAGCTGCAGCCTTACCGGTTGATAGGCTTAACTATTTTCAAGGTCATTTCTATTTATAAAATCAGGGCAAGCTGGAAAATGTCAAACAGCCCCTAAGTATAGTATGAACTTCTACTTTCTTTGTCATTTTATAGTCATATATAGTTGTGGTTTTGATTTTCCGATTTACAACCAGTCATTGAGTATAGAAGTCACAATAATTTATAATATTAGGAACATGGCATCTATTATCTCACCAGCCATTAATGTGCCAAGGATCTTTTCAAGTGAAAGAATGGCAGAAAAATAATTGATGTGTTCTGAGAATATGAATATTTAAAGCATCAGGTTAACAATACAGTTGAAGGTGATTAACTGTGTGGTAGGTCGCTACAATAAGATAAATGTAATTGAGGCATCCAGCTGAAAGGATTATGTACTTAGCCCCTAAGCCACTTAGGATATATATTAAGTAAGCTGCTGGCACCCTACCGTTTCAACTGAAAATAATTTTTCCTTGCGTAAAGCAAATACTACTAACATAAGATCTTCAACATGAGTTGTAATTATAACACCTAAATAGGAAGTTGGAAGTTGTTCATTATGTCGTATATGGTATAATTCATATCCTTTTATGGGAATTCTGACATACTGGTAATCTCTACCTCTGGAATAACCCTCACATGTTACTGTGCTTGAGAGTTTGAGGTGATTCTGGCCTAGGCATCTTAACTAAGAAATCTGATCTCAAGATTCAAGATTTTTGCTGCCACCACCTGTTAGGAAGTGCTCGTTGTTTTGTAATGATGCCTGAAAACCATGGACTCGTCAGCATTGTATAAATTTGGATTCAGAGGTAACACAAAATTCCAGATCCTTCTAAATAGAGATAAGAATTTTAAATGATCCAACAGCATTCATACGATGCTGTTAATTTAAAAAGAATTCACGTGCCTGGTGTGGCTGCAGTGTTCAAATCAGTTGGCTACAACCTTCAGAAATACTTCTGTGTATTTATGGTGTTAGTCCACGCTCTCTCTGAGGTGACTTGTAGCCGTCACCTGTGCCCAGGATCTGACAGACTCCTTTTCCCAGAAGCACCGCCACCCTCAAATGCAGAGTCTCTTTAGCTTAACCTAGTTCTGGTGGGTTCTCTTGGAATAATTGAGGTAAGACTCTCCCTCCACTTAGACAGTTTGGAGATGCTGCCTCTTCAGTTGATGGTCATTTCTGTGTGCCATGACTTCAGTATTATGCTTCTTTTTCACTTTGGAAAGATTGCTCCTACAGGTGTCGCCTGAACACTTGGTCTCTCTCTGACAGATTTACCAAGGCAGCACTAATGTAGCTTAGCCAGCCAGATATGCTGCAGCTTGGTTCAGCTTCACTCACTTGTACAGGGAGCTCAGGGTTCTACCCCTGCCTGTCCTCTTCTCCGTGCTCCCTTAGGAGGCACACAGGCTTTTTCCTCTGTAATAACCATCTTTTCGCAGACACACATGTACACGCATGTGCACACGCATGTGCACATGCATACACTGTTGCTGGAAAACTCTTCCAAATGAAGCCTACCCTGACCCATGTGCAATCCTACTGGCAAACCTCCCATCTCTAACCCAGACTAGGTTGTTGTTATTGTTCAGTTGCCAAGTCGTGTCCAACTCTTTGTGACCCCATGGACTGCAGCACGCCAGGCTTTCTTGTCCTTCACTATCTCCCGGAGTTTGCTCAAACTCATGTCCATTGAGTCGATGCTGCCATCAAACCATCCCATCCTCTGTTGCCTCCTTCTCCTCCTGTCCACAGTCTTTTCCAGCATCAGGGTCTTTTCCAGTGAGTCAGCTTTTCGCATCAGGTGGCCAAAGTGTGGGAACTTAAGCATCAGTCCTTCCAGTGAATAATCAGGGTTGATTTCCTGTAGGATTGACTGGTTTAGGTTCCCCTATTAAACTGCTACACTCTTCATTATACCTTGTCATTTTCATCATAAAGCATTTATCACAATTGTAATATTGTAGATGTTTATTAATTGGTTTAATTCCATGGGGGTGGGATTAATGCCGGTTTTGTTTGCTAATGTATTCCCAGGGCTTAGCACCACACTTCCTGTGTGAAGTGTGTGATACATACTTGTTGAATGAAATAATTAGCATTGATAATTTTGGTTTGAAGGCTGCTATTAGTTTAACTAGGGAAGAGTAATATGAGGGTCTGGATAGAAGCCAGAAGAGTCATAGCTATATGTTGAAGGAAAAATCAGGACTTGGGAAGACATATTCCTGCCTGACAGTTATTTGAAATATGCTCTTCTTGGGCAGATCTGTATCTGATTATCTTTTTAGGCTTTGGAATAAAAATGTTTTGGTCATATATTTATCATCAAAAATTTATTAAACAATTACTATGTTGTGGGTACAGTGCTAGGCTCTGGATACTGCTATTGAGGAGGCATAGAAGTAAATCAATGACTTCAGTAGAGTGTGATATGCTGGGGTAGAGCATCTTCAGAATGAAGGAGGGCATGAAGGAGCCCCCCTGAGTCAGATGTGGAGGCTGGGGGAGGCTGCTGGAGGCAATGAGGCCTGAATTGCTTTTTTGGAGTCCCCATAGGAGATATAGTTTTATGAAAGTGGATGCAGCATGGAAAAGAGGGAACAGCCTGTGTGTAGGGAGGAGGGATGCAACCTGGTATGTAGAGGAGACAGAAGGAGCTCTGTCTTAAGTAGTGCTGGGGGGCACGCAGGTGAGGCACAGCATAAGTGGAGGCCAGAGGGTGGGGCATTGTTGGGGTGCTCCGAAGCACTGTAATACACAGTAATGTTACTAAAAGACACTAAAAGTCATTGGGCCCCAGAGAGGAAGAGAAATCTCTGGAAGCAAACAGGCCTTTTTAACTACCACAGAGAAAACTGTGTCACACTTGGTAATCAGGGTTCGGCCACACCAGGCGCCCCTGCCAGCTGCATTTGCATTTGCAGAGGACTCTGCTTGGAGGTGCTGGGTGGTGGTGGTGGGGAGGGGGTTGTTGAGTAGTGAGGGGAGGGAATGAGGTTCATCTAAAGCAATTGCTGGAACTCAGGGCTTGTCTGACCTTACTCTCTGTCAGTCTCAGCATGCAGGGCAGTAACCTTCAGGGCAAGAGGTATAAGCAATCTCCAGAGAAGCTCCAGCCTCCTCCCCTTCTTTTGAGACTCACTGCCTCCTTTTAAGCTCCCCAGATTTAAAAATAATGGCTTATCTTGGGTGTGACATGATCTCTGAGCATTTGCCCAGTGCCTGGCCACAGGATCCACCTACAGAATCACTGCTGCCTGCCTCTCAGGTCATGCTGGAATCCTGCAAGCTCTAATGTGAGGCTGGACAACTGCCACCTTCCCAGCTCCCCGCTCCCTCCATTTTCCCAGACCTCTTTATTCTCCAATTCCTCAGGAAACTCAATTACCTTTACTTCATTATGCAGAGCAATTTAACTCTCAAACATCCTTAGGCTCTGGGCCCACCTTTGCAAATCCAGAAGCTCATTAATGTTTCACAGCACTGAAGCACTGGCAGGAGCTTTGAAATTTCACTCTTTTCTTCTTGCCTCCCCAGGTATCTCAGAGTGAAAAGGAGCTGTGTAGAGATTTATTTTCCCACTAATATGAGCTTCACTCCCCCAAACTTCAATATCAGAAAGAGATACAGTCAGTTTCGATTTTTAAAGAATTTTTTTTCTTCCCATACATATTAGATAGGTAAGGAATCACATGGAAATCTATCTAGAGTACCAGGTAAATGAAAATATTAGAACAAATAAAGAAGTACTTCTCATAAATGTGAATGAATAGGACAGTGGTAATAACCAGAATGGATTTGGAAGAACGAGTTCTGTCAGTTCAATATTCTGAGTCCTCGTTAAAGCAGAGAGATGAAGGCAGTGGAAGAGGACGGGGTTATGAGTGTTATCCACTTAAAAAATATTCGCAGCCTAAGAGTTGAGAATTATGTTTTATTCAGTGGGAATTTTTAGGACTTGAAGCCCAGGAGACAGCATCTGAAGTAATCCCAAGAGAACTGCTCCAAGGAGGCAAAGGGGCTGCAAAAGGTCCAGGCAAGTTAAAGGCATGCAGCTTTCCAACCTGCTTTGCGGTAGCTGTGGGACAGTGTTCAGAGCAAATGTAAATTGAGGTTTATGGGCAGAGCTTTGAGGAGGCTATTACTTTGTGACATGCAGGGACTGGCTGGACTCGCTGGGCCTTTTACCCTTCACCTTTCTCCATTCTTGCCCCCCGGGGATGCTGGTTTCCTGGGAAGTGATAGAATGGCCCTCAGTGAGCATAAGGAGAAAAGATACACATCAGAGGTATCAAAGGAAACATTAGAGGGAGCTTGGAGACCCAAGCTATGAGAAAAAGAACTTCCTTTGGGTAAATGATTTTATTTGGTATTTTATTGTAAGCAGCTGTATTTAATTCTGGCTGTTATACTTGTATTGAATTGAATTGAATTGAATTGAATTCTGGGCTTCCCAGGTGGCGCTAGTGGTAAAGAACCTGCCTGCCAATGCAAGAGACATGAGACATGGGTTCGATCCCTAGGTCAGGAAGATCCCTTGGAGGAGGACATGGCAACCTGCTCCAGTATTCTTGCCTGGATAATCCCATGGACAGAGGAGCCTGGCAGGCTACAGTCCATAGGGTTGCAAAGAGTTGGACATGACTGAACCGACTTAGCATGCACACATACATGTTTAGCATGTGCACATACATGTTCTTTCCCCACCACTTAATTTTTTTTAATTAAAAATGTTTGTTTATTTATTTATTCCGGGCTGTACTTGGACTTCATTGCTATACAGGTTTTTCTCTGGTTGCAGTGAGCAGGGACTACACTCTAGTTGTGGTGCACCGGCTTCTCATTTTGGTGCTTTTATTGCAGAGCGCGGGCTCTAGGGCATGAGGGCTTCAGTAGTTGCGTCTCCCGGCTCTAGAGTACAGGCTCACTAGCTGTGGTACACGGGCTTAGTTGCTCTACAGCATGTGGATTCTTCCCAGATCAGGGATCAAACTTGCATCTCCTGCACTGGCAGGGGAATTCTTTACCATTCTTTTCTTTTTGTTTTCTTTTCAATTTGTATGACCAACTCCTTTTCATCATTTGGGGTTCAGTTGAAAAGAAACTCCACAAAGAGGCCTTCCCTGGTCCTTTCATCATAACTCTTCCTTTCACATTCCTGTTACATCTCTGTTTTATTATTATCAAATTGTTAACATCATCTGGAATGATCTTGTTTCTTTACTTCTTGGTACTGTACATCTCTCTGTAGAAATTAAGCTGCATAACAACAAGGACCTAGTGTATCTTATTTATTGCTCTGCTTGCATGGAGGACTGTATCTGGTATGAAGTAGTTACTAGTAAATATTTTTTAAGTATATATAAGATGTGTTACATGGATTAAATAGCCGCTTTTTAATTTAGTCACTAATTTGTTGGGAAGAACAAAAACAAATTGAAGTAAAATTAATGGTATTAGACTGATTATATATATTTATATAATCTGTGCTTATGTGTCTATTTATGTCCCTGAGATCAATAAATTGCACACTTATTATGTGCTAAGAACTCTGACTTCTACCTTTTTATATTTTTCAACAGTTTGTATAAAAAAAGAAAATAAAAAATTTACCCCTTACTCTACCTTTCCTGGGTATTTCTAAAAAACAAAAAAATTTCCTCTTTTCACCATTGTATATGCGTTTACTCTGAAATGTTTGCTCGAAGTGAAGTTTGGGATGTGTGGTGGATTTTGAAATAGAACTGCATTTCTGTCCCAGTAGAAAATGCTCTTTCACAAATATCTCAATGGCTTCATGTCAACAATGCGCCATTTTGCATGTCAAGACGCTCTTCTTCCCTTACTGTGCCTTTCAAAGGATGGCAGTACAGAGAATGAAATTTTAGTGTCAGACGCATCAATTACCACCCAACGGAGCTATTTCATTTTTCACCAGTGATAGAGAAAGAGAGTCGAGGGAATTATGAGTCTATTTTTAACCTTAAAGTCACAGCATTCGGAATAAGATATCTTCACTTAGAAACCAGTCCTGCCTTTGACTGTGGATCAGTACAAGGATTAATAATTCATTCTGCAACCTGCGCTTCCTGGACCAGTGCTCTCTGGCTCTTATTTAGAGGTCTGTTTGCCTCTCAATTTGCACCTGCAACTGTCCATTCATACTACTGTACATAGCCAGTGGACAGTAAGCCCATTAACGAGAATAATTTAAGCATCTCAGTTTTCTGCAATCTGCAGCTTACTGGGATCTCACTGGCAACATATTTCTTTATGAAGCTCATCTTTCATGCCCACTGTGAGTCCAGATCCTTAATACACTGATCAGAAGCATGTGGTTCTGTGACACGTGAAAATTTAGAAGCCCTGTAATAGATGGCTTGGCTTGCAGAATCTCAAAAGAGCCATCAGCCATCATTCAGGTGTGTTTTGCGTCTTCACCTGCTGTTCCCTTTCTAGTGCAGCTGATCCCTTCTCAACCTTCAGATTCAGCTCAGACGTGTCCTCTGACAGGGCAGTGTGCCCCAGCTCTCCCTCTTCCGTCTGACTTAAATGCCCCCCTTTCTTGGCTCTTCAAAATTCCTTGTGAATATTCTAGAAAACCGCATTCTTCTGCAAGCATGAATTTCCTCCACTAGACTCTAAGCTCTTTGGGGCAGAGACTGCATCTTATTTGACTTCACATCCCCAGCTCTTGGCACAGTGCTTCGTAGGCATTTTTAATGTTTATTGAAGGAATCAAAGAAATAGGTCTTGGTGAGTTACCCTTGGATTGTAACCATGATGGAGAACTTATTTTCATGGGAAAATAAAATAACTTAGGATTATAAGCTTTAGGGGATCAGCAGATGGCATTCTGAAAGTTCCTTTGTGAAGTTTAATGTCTAAACTGTTTAAAAACCTTGATTCTGTGTGGTGGTGAATTACCAGTCCTCTGCCCTCATCAACAACTTCTCAGTGGCAGGATTTTTACAAAATCCTTTTCATGTTGTTGTTTTATTTCCTTTCACTTATTTTTTTGTTACCAATTCTTGAGTTTTATGGATCAAGGGTAAGGACTGTCTGAGGAAAGGGTCTTAGCTAAATTTATTGGAAATGATGAGCAAACTTAAGGAAGTCTTCAGTAGTTAAGTGTTTGAAGTTAGGAGCCAAGGCAAGCCTCTCAGGCTTTAATATTAATCTAATAAAAATTCTGCCCTTAGAATTGTCATAGCTGAGGATAGATAAGATTCTTGCCATGTTGTAATTTGGATTCTGTCTCTCCTGCTGACTGAAAATCTTGAGGGCAGGAAGTGGATCTTATTCAACTGTATTGCCAGTGTCTAGCATAATTAATGTTTGGTGAGAGATCAATCAGTAAATGAATGATGATATTTCCTTCTCAGTGTTAATGAGAGATCAAGCTATTGGATTTGATAACATTTTTTCTTTATACTGCAGGTTGGTTTTGATTACTATAGAGAAGATCTACTTGATGGACTCAAAGTTTTATATTTTTATTTAATCAAAATCTATAGAAATATCAGTGTATTCTTCCTACTGGGTTTCTATTTTGAATCAAGAAAATTATAGAATGAAGGGATTAAAATTATATGTTTTATGTCTTTTATTATTCTCAAAGAATTGGAATTTGCCATGGAGAAAAAGCTAAATGGGAAGCAATACTCTTTTCCTTTTTAAAGTGATGCCAGATTATTTGTCATAATAATAATAACAAAACAAATTTCTTCATTCCTTTCACTCTCCTCATTGGATGCATAGTTTGTTTAGGGTAAAGAAGTTTAGGAATGAAGAAAACCAATTTATTAATTCATTTTGCTGATTTAGTATAATGTTAATTTTGTAGTAGCTTCATTTCTTTAATACATTGTTATTGTCATAAATTATGTAGGTTATGAGAGGTTGGAGGGGTTGAGGAAAGATAAATAGAGGAAACAGAGCATTTTTAGGGCAGTGAAAATACTCTGTAAGATACTAAAATTATGGCTCCATGTCATTGTACATTTATCTAAACCTATAGAATGTACCATACCAGGAGTGAAGCCTAATGTAAACTACAGGCTTTGGATGGTTATGATGTTAAAATAGGTTCATCAGTGGTATCAAATGTACCACTCAGGTGGGGTATGTTGATAATGACAGAGGCTGTGCCTGTGTGGGGCAGGGGGTGGGGCATGGGAAATCTCTGTACCTTCCTCTCAATTTTGCTGTTAACCTAAAACTACTCTAAAAATATTAAGTCTAAAAACATTCCCCTCAAAAGTATAAACAATAAAGAAAGAGTTCTTTCTATGTTGTAGTACTTCTTGCAAAATTTTGTTAAGTACATCCTATTTTTTTAATCCTTTTTTTGATGTGGAACATTTTTTTTAAAGTCTTTATTGAATTTGTTACAATATTGCTTGTTTTTATGTTTTGGTTTTTTTGGCCTTGAGGCACATGGGATAGAACCTGCACCCCCTACATTGGAAGGCAAAATCTTAACCACTGGAGTACCAGGGAAGTCCCCGTCCTATTGTGTTTAGAGGAAAGGAGAGGAGAAAATGCTGGATCTGAGACTGTGTTACAGGAAAGGTTAACTAGGAAGGGTAATGGCTTCAGCTTCCGGGGTCATTATAACACCACTGATAAAGTTATGTGGCCTTGAAGTGTGTATTGGACAACCTTCTGTGTTGTGAGCCAGGCTGAGACTTTGAAGACATAAACCCTTGATCACTCATTAAACCAGTAAACATATTTCCACCAGGAAAAAACCAAGAGCTAAATAGAGTAGCATCAGATAGAACCTTGGTTCCTTGATATCTCACTTTGCTGACAAAGTAATTTACAGAATCACTTTTTAAGTTTTTACTGGAAGTAGAATCAATAGAGATCGCACACTAAAGGGTTTGGAGGCATCAAGACTGATTATTTTCATTAATTCTTTATTTCATTGACTCATTCAGTACCGACTGGGCACCATATCATGTGCTTGGATTTAGAGACAAAATCATGCCATTGTTTTGACATTAATGAACTTACAGTCTAATGAAGCCACCAAAATATACAAGAGCGATTCAAGAGCAAAATGTACAAACTTCAAAATTCTCTGATTTTTGCATATGAGGTCATTGGAAACCAAAGCAAGGTTAGATTGAGAGCTTAATGGTGTCATAGTGCATATTATAAAATGTAGAAAATTTGAGTAATGGATATGAGTGTGGAGATTTTTCCTAGTAGTTTGGCTATGAAGGGAGAAATAAAGTGAGCTAGAGGTGAATGGAGTTAGAAGGGGGCTTTGTTTTAAGATGGAAGTCTCTGAGTCAGATTTTAGGCTCAGGAGAGGTAGTTAGCAGAGAGAGAAAGAAACTAAAGTTTAGGAAGTAGATGTTATGACTGCTGAAGCAGGAAGGAGGCAAGAAGAATGAAGCTTAGAACACAGGAGAATGGATTGTTCCAGCAGGAGGAGGGCCATTCCTCTTAAAGGGGGAGAATTTAAAGAATGGGCACACGTGCTGTTTCTGGGGAAAGTGTTAGCTGCTTGTGTCCCACTCTCTGCGACTCCATGGTCTGTCCATGGGGTCCTCCAGGCAAGAATACTAGAGTAGGGTTGCCATTCCCTTCTCTAGGGGATCTTCCCAACTTTCGGGGATAAAACCCAGATCTTCTGCATTGAAGGCAGATTCTTTACTGTCTGAGCTAACAGACTGGTAGGAATTCATAGCAGATTGTGGCTTCTGTGAAATCAGGAGCAAGATCATCAGGTGAGGAGGAGCAGACACAGAGGACTCGGGCTTGAGCAGAGAGATGGAGGTTTGAGGGGACATCTGAGGAAATGGATCTGGACAATGCGACAAGATTCCAGGGTCATGAGCAGGTTATAAGGGTAAACCAGGCACCATCTATGCGTCGAAGTACTAATCCACAGAATTCCTCCATCACAGCTTGGCAGCCAGGTGTTATAGCAAAGAAAAATAGCAAACATTCATTGAGTGCTTACTTAGTGCCAGGCACCTTATGTGTAGTAACACGCTTGGTTTTAACCACAGTGCTGTAAAATAAGCTCCTGTCTTTACCATCTGCATTTTGCAGATGGGACTGGAAAGTTAAATGCATCACTCAGTGTTCTGCAATTAATGAGTAGCAGGGCTGATGATCAAGTGCAGGCAGTGCTATTCTGGAGCCAGCCCTCACTTGTGCTTTCCTGGTTTCGAGCCCACAAGTGCATGGTGGACCACTCCATGTTGCATTCTGCTGAGTAGATGAGACCGAAAAGTAGTTGATGATGCTGGTGATAGAAGGGTTGAAATTGCGTGAAATTAAATGATGCCCTTTGGGGTCTGGGTGGATGGATAAAGGGGTGGAGCTGGAGTGGGTTTAGGAGTTAGAGGTCCTTGGAGAACAGAGTACCCCAGGGACTAGAGTCCAAGAGGAGTGGTTATTAACAGGAGGGTATCACATGGGTCTGGAGGGAAGGGGTAAGGTTTTCATCCAACACACATTTGAAAGTTTACTTTTCCTGAGGTATTCTATTTTCTTTTACAACTTTGGCTATGTTAGGTGTTCTTATGGGCACTATTTTTGACTGATCAGTCTCTATACAATTTGCTATCTACAGAAAAAGACCTTAGTATTTGAGATATTTCAAGTTTTCACCTGAAAGACTTGAAACAGAGTATCAGCATTAATAGGGAAGAAATATACTGGCACTAATACCTCTCTGTTGGGAAACAGCAACTGTTAGCAGTAACATTGCTTCATGTGGTCTGTAGCACAGTGAACTGTGTGATGAGTTTATTAAAAGATTTTGGGCTTTAGATTCTCCAGAGTGAAGTGTGCTAGGCAACTTCTTCATCCACGGGTTACAGACAGAAAATCCCTATGGAGGACAGTGTATGAACACTAAACAGTGACTTACCTGGGTTGTCAAGGCGTATCAATACCAAACAATACAGGTCAACATTTTTAAAAAGTCTCTTTACATATGAAGCTACTTGGCAGCCCTCAGAGTCCAGGCCTCACTCCAAAGCAACTGGGGACATAGGAGAAAACTTTAAAACCAGTTACATTACTGTTCTCAGTGA
This sequence comes from Cervus canadensis, assembly GCF_019320065.1. Lineage (NCBI taxonomy): Eukaryota > Metazoa > Chordata > Mammalia > Artiodactyla > Cervidae > Cervus > Cervus canadensis. The sequence continues at coordinate 47,860,421 of NC_057398.1, read as the reverse complement.
GAGTCAAGAGGACATTTCATCTATAGAGAAAGAAGAGACAGCTTTGAGTAAGGAACATTTAGGAGTACATTTGTTCTTTTACATGATCATAAAACTATTAAAAATTTGATCATGCATAAAGCAAAGAGAATCTCAACAACTACAGCACAAAACCCCCAGAAATTCATAGCAAAAATATAGCCCCCTCAAAATCTAACAGCCTGTTAATTTTTAAGAATGCTATCTGCATCACTCAGAAAGGAATACAGCTTGGTTGGAAAGAGCAAAAGAAGAAAGGATATGTGTTTCTTGTTCTTTGTAGAAAGTTGGATTTCATATTACCCCAGGCAAGGTCGGCATGATTTGGGGTAGGACCATACCATTTCTTTTCTTTTTAAAAAATGAATTTATTTATTTTTGGGTATGCTGGGTCTTCGTTGATGCACGTGGGCTTCATTTAGTTGCCAGAAGCAGGAGCTATTCTCTAGTTGTGCTTGGCTGGCTTCTCACTGTGGTGGCTTCTCCTGTGGCAGGTTATGGGCTCTAGAGCGCAGACTCAGTAGTTGTGACACGTTGGCTGAGTAGTTGGGGAACCCATCTCTAGAGCACAGGCTCGGTATTTGTGATTCACGGGCTTAACTGCTCCGTGGTATGTGGGATCTTCCTGGACCAGGGATTGAACCCATGTCCCCTGCATTGGTAGGTGAATTCTTAACCACTGGACCACCCGGGAAGCTTGAGTCATACCATATTTTGATTTGTTGTAGGTGGAGAAAGATGAACTATAGTATATACGAGTGATTCTCAAACTTTTGATCTCAGGATCAAAGTTTATACTCTTTATACCTCAAAGTTATACTTTGAAGCACACTCTTTATACTCTTAAAAGTTATTGAGGACCCCAAAGATACATTTTTATAAGGGTTATATAAATTTTTGCCACGTTACAAATTTAAAACTGAGATATTTAAAGTGTTTATTAATTCAAGATAAATCCATTAAATATTAGTAAAAATATTTTTATGAAAAATAACTTTTCAAAGACAAAAACTAGTAAGAAAACTGACAATGTTTTATAGTTTTACAAATCTTTTTAGTGTCTGGTGTAATAGCAATGGCTGAGTCCTTATATCTACTTTGGCATTCAGCCTCTTGTGATCCCATACAACGTATGGCCTCTGAAAAACTCTGTCCATTTACTCACAAGATGATAAGAATGAGGAAGGCAGTAGTATCTTAGTATTATCTGAGAGGTCAAGGCTATTTTCATAACAGTACTAAGATACTAGTCTTGACCTCTCAGATCCTCTGAAACAGTCTTTGAGAGCTGCTTTGAGGACCACTGGTATACATAGTAGGTATGTTTTCCAAATAAATCAATAATACTTGATGTGAATTCCAGGTTATCTTTTTGGTGATAATAGTCAAAGAATATAGCTTGAGCATCAAAATTAAATTTGCTTTCATTCAAAAGCCTTTATGGACTAGAGCTAACCAGTGAATTTAGCAAAGTTGCAGGATACAACATCAATACACAGAAATCACTTACATTTCTATATACTAACAATGAAAAACCAAAAAAGAAATTAATGAATCAATCCCATTCACCATTGCAACAAAAAGAATTAAATATCTAGGAAAAAACCTACCTAAGGAGACAAAAGAACTGCATACAGAAAATTATAAGACACTAATGAAAGAAATCAAAGATGACATAAACAATGGAGAGATATTCCATGTTCCTGGGTAGGAAGAATCAATATTGTGAAAATGACTATCCTACCAAATGCAATCTACAGAGTCAATGCGCTCTCTCTCAAATTACCATTGGCATTTTTCACAGAACTAGAACAAAACATTTCACAGTTCATATGGAAACACAAAAGACCCCAAATAGCCAAAGCAGTCTTGAGAAACAAGAATGGAGCTGGAGGAATCAACCTTCCTGACTTTAGATTATACTACAAAGCTACAGTCATGGAAAGGGTATGGTACTGGCACAAAAACAGAAATATAGACCAATGGAACAAGGTAGAAACCCAGAAATAAACCCATGCACCTATGGGTACCTTATTTTTGACAAAGGAGGCAAGAATATACACTGGGGCAAAGACAGCCTCTTCAATAAGTGGTGCTGGGAAAACTGGACAGCTCCATGTAAAAGAATGAAATTAGAACACTTCCTAACACCATACACGAAGATAAACTCAAAATGGATTAAAGACCTAAGTGGAAGACCAGGAACTATAAAACTCTTTGAGGAACACACAGGCATAGCACTCGATGACATAAAGCAAAGCCAGATCCTCTATGATCCATCTCCTAGAGTAATGGAAGTAAAAGCAAAAGTGAACAAGTGGGACCTGATTAAACCTAAAAGCTTTTGCACAGCAAAAGAAGCTATAAACAAGGTGAAAAGACAACCCTCAGAATGGGAGAAAATAATAACAAATGAAACAACTGACAAAGATTAATTTCCAAGATATACAAGGTATACATTGAGGTCATACAACTCAATGCCAGAAAAACAAACAACCCAGTCAAAAAAGTGGGAAAAAAACTCAAACAGACATTTCTACAAAGAAGACATTACAGATAGCTAACAAACACTTGAAGAGATGCTCAGTATCACTCATTATTAGAGAAATGCAAATCAAAACTACAATGAGATATCACCTCACACCAGTCAGAATGGCCATCATCAAAAAGTCTACAAACAATAAATGCTGGAGAGGGTATAAAGAAAAGGGAACACTCTTGCTCTGTTGGTGGGAATGCAAATTGATACAACCACTAGGGAAGATGGTATGGAGATTCTTTAAAATAGTAGGAATAAAACCACCACATGACCCAGCAATCCCACTCCTAGGCATATACCCTGAGGAAACCAGGGTTGAAAAAGACACATGTACCCTCCATTGTTCATTGCAGCACTATTTACAATAGCTAGAACTTGGCAGCAACCTAGATGTCCATCAACATATGAATGGATAAAGAAGTAGTGGTACATATACACAATGGACTATTACTCAGCCTTAAAAAGGAACACGTTTGAGTCAGTTCTGATGATGCTGGAAGAACCTAGAACCTATTATACAGAGTGAAGTGAGTCAGAAAGAGAAAGATAAATATCGTGCTCTAATGCATATATACAGAATCTAGAAAAATGGTACTGAAGAATTTATTTATAGGGCAGCAATGGAGAAACAGACACAGAGAACAGACTTTGGACATGGGGAGAGGGAAGGAGAGGGTGAGATGTATGGAAAGAGTAACATGGAAACTTATATTACCATGTGTAAAATAGCCAATGGGAATTTGCTTTATGGCTCAGGAAGCTCAAACAGGGGCTCTGTATCTATCTAGAGGGGTGGGAGGGGGCAGGAGATGGAAGGGAGGTTCAAAAGGGAAGGGTTATATTTGTACCTATGGCTGATTCATGTTGAGGTTTGACAGAAAACAGCAAAATTCTGTAAAGCAATCATCATTCAATTAAAAAAATAAATTGAAATAAAAGAGAGATGAAAAACTATGAAAAAAAAATCTTTATGGCCTGAGCTGAACTGATGGTAGAAGTGTATCTAATCAAATAAAATTGGCATGCAATTCTGTAGAATGAAATTACATGGAATTAAATGAGGAAAAGCCTCATTCTGCTTAAAACATAGTAAGTGCATAGAAAATACTGGTTCCCGTCCTCTGCTCACCACTTCCCTCTTAATAAGTACCTAATTTGAGATGACATTAGTCTGAAAGTGTATAGCTCTTGCTTTACCAAGCTATACTAGTTAAGAATGAAAACAGAAATAAAATGGTACTTCCTGCTCTGTCTCTACATACCCAACTGCAGGTTCCTTTCTCCATATCGTTTCTGCAGGTCTTTGGCTGTCTTGTCAAATGCACTGTGCCTGCAGTATATGTTCATAGACACTTTTCCCTCCACTTCTCCAGCACCATCATCCCTGCTTCTAGCTGCAAGGCATTCTCAGCTATCTTTCTCTGTTCAGGATGTGGGCCATCTGTTGAGAACCTCTTCTATCCATCACCCAGACTCTTTATCTTCATTTCTGGTGGCCAGTAGGTATTGAATACACTTCCAGGAGTAAAATGAATTCTAAAGATAATTTTTCTTAACTAGCCACATATTTGCTTATCTAATCAAGTGATGTTTGAACCTATCTGTTGGTAGAATGGAAATTGTGGGAAAAAGATCAATAAATAATTGTTTATTCGATGTCTGTTGAATGGTAGACCCTAGGCTAGGTCCTTTTTAAATCTTATTTTAATTTTTTGTTCTTTTGATAGTCTTTCAACACAGGCTTATTATCTCTTTTTCACAAATTGGGGAACTGAGGGTCAGAGGTTAAAGTTACTTGTTTGGTGCCCTGTGTTTAGTAAGTAGCAGAGTCAGGATTTTAAACTGCTTGGTCTCAAACCTTGTACTTTTTCTACTGTCTCAGGAAGACTCACTAGCTAATAGAAACTCCATCCTGCATAAGAAGGACATAATGACATACGGAAAATAGAGAGTTACAGAGCTATTTTTTCCCCTCAAAGAATGTTTTAAGTTATAATTTGGTAGAATTTTATTTCAGCCTGGAACCAAACTTCTAAACAAGTCTACTTTCTCTGAAAAAAATCTCAAGTTGGTAACTGGGGAAAATTTTGCCAAATCTTTGGGGTTTTGGCAGGGCTCTAGATGGGAAAATAAGCCACTAGGCTATAACCACAGTTTTATGGACAGAACATGGATGGGACTTTGTTGGTTCTGTCTCCTTTGGCCTCTTCCCTGTGTCCCCATCTCTGCTGCCTTTCATGGTTGGGTCAGGCCTTTCCTTTCTGGAATAAACTGTCTTAATCTGTTCCCTCCATGGCTGCAGAGGAGAAGTTCTTGGTTTGGGTCCCAGTCTGTCATGTCCAGAATTAGTGGTATAGTAATTTGGGTTTTTTTTTAGCAGTATAATATTGTATTATTTTAACCAATAGATGTAAAACATTTTTCATCAGACCTTCCTACTAGCCCTACTCAGAAGGTGGGGGTAATCTGTTTCCCTTATTCTGGTGAAAACTCAGACCAACAGCATTAGCAGACTGTAGACAGTTAAGATGTTAGTGGAAGAATCTAAGAAATGATAAAACAGATAGCTGACCCCTAATTACAAAATCTTAATTACCAATTCACGCATTCAGTTAATATTTATATTAATTAAAAATTTTTTATATTCTGTTACAAATTTGGGGTATAAAATACTTTGCCTGATTGATGTGCTTTATTCTAGATTGGATTTTTAGTGAGGTTTTGGGTATTTTGAACATGGCTTAATCATTTTATGATAGTTGGGACAGGATTTTGGAATAATTTGGAATGAGTGGTTTTAATCACAAATCTGAAGGAAGATGAATTGAACTCCTCTTCCAAGTTTAATTATAATTACTGTGGTTCTCATGCTGAAATTAAAGCTGAACCTGAGATTGGTGACTTACTGTTTTTTGTTAAAATGAAATGTTCAGCATGAGTGAGCTATAGTAAAAAATAAAAAACCTCAAACAAGTGAAATACAATTAACTTCGCTTGATCAAAGTAATTTTTGCCTCCATAGTTACCTAAGTACTATATGTATCTATACATATAATATATATACTAGTATATAGATAGTACTATGCATATATACATATATAGTACTATACATATATATACTATATGTATATGTATCTAAGCTATATGTATCAAAATTGTAACAGAATGACATGAATCTAATAGCCAAGAAATGTGATATATTTTGAGAAGGAAGGCAGTGTTATTATAGATGTCTTATATATTTTCTTTAGGTATTATTTAATTCTTTGGGCATTTAAGTTGTTTGAGAAAGAAAAGATTTTTTTGTTTTCTTCTGAGACTTAAATGATTAAAATATTTGTGCAACAAATATTTATAAACATAAATATGTTTATGCTAAAAGTTACTGTGGTGTTTTCTTCTTTAAAATCAATCGAGTGATGAGTCAGAAACTGAATTTCTTTTTTAATAGCTGTGGCTACAGAAGAACAGAGAGGTTAAATGGGCTTCCTTATACAGAAGTAAATGGTTAATTCAGATAACAAATGTATAGTATTGTAACTTTCTTAGGACATGAGATGAAAGGGAGACACAGAAATCTTCAGGTTAAATTGTAGACAGTTGGTGTATCTTTGAATATTAAGAAGCTTCCTGTCTTATATGGATACTTTCCAAGATGGTCCTTAGAATACTGACCTCTATTTTGAAGGCAATCAAGATCTGAAGTTAATTTTAATATTCTGTCTACTTGGCACATTTTGGATTTTGTCTGATGTAGCAGAAAATTTCCTAAGTAGAATAATTTTTTAAACATGATTACATTGGATTAGAGCAGTGAACACATTGCTCTTCTCAATAATGCTTCCAGCTTTTGAATTCATTAAAATAATAAAAAGCTTTTCTTTATCTGCCTCATTTTTTTTAATGCAATTCTGTCACAGAGCAAACTTAATCCTTTTGTTGGTGAAGGTAGTTAAAATTTCTCTTTTGAAAGGGAAAAAAAAGTTCACTTCTTCTAGTTAATCTGATACCTTTATCTTCAGGGTCTTTCGAAACATCTTAGTAAAAGCAAAATCAAAACAAAAATTGAGTCTAGTCACTGTGGTGCAAAGGACATGGTATTGCATGGCAAGGTGGTGGAGCATAGAAATCTTCAGGTTAAATTGTAGTTCAGTTCAGTTCAGTTCAGTCGCTCAGTCGTGTCCGACTCTTTGCGACCCGATGAACTACAGCACGCCAGGCCTCCCTGTCCATCACCAACTCCTGGAGTCCACCCAAACCCATGTCCATTGAGTCGGTGATGCCATCCAACCATCTCATCTTCTGTCCCCTTCTCCTCCTGCCCTCAATCTTTCCCAGCATCAGGGTCTTTTCCAATGAGTCAGCTCTTCGCATCAGGTGGCCAAAGTATTGGAGTTTCAGCTTCAACATCAGTCCTTCCAGTGAACACCCAGGACTGATCTCCTTTAGGATGGACTGGTTCGATCTCCTTGCAGTCCAAGGGACTCTCTCAAGAGTCTTCTCCAACACCACAGATCAAAAGCATCAATTCTTTGGCACTCAGCTTTCTTTATAGTCCAACTCTCACATCCATACATGACCACTGGAAAAACCATAGCCTTGACTAGACAGACCTTTGTTGACAAAGTAATGTCTCTGCTTTTTAATATGCTATCTACGTTGGCCATAACTTTCCTTCCAAGGAGTAAGCGTCTTTTAATTTCATAGCTGCAATCACCATCTGCAGTGATTTTGGAGTCCAAAAAAATAAAGTCAGCCACTGTTTCCCCATCTATTTGTGATGAAGTGATGGGACTGAATGCCATGATCTTAGTTTTCTGAATGTTGACAGTAGGTGTGTCTTTGAATATTAGGAAGCTTCCTGTCTTATGTGGGTACTTTTCAAGATGGTCCTTAGAATATTGATCTCTATTTTGAAGGCACTCAAGATCTGAAGTTAATTTTAATATTCTGTCTACTTGGCACATTTTAGATTCCTCGGGATTCTGATCCCAGCCTTGTTCTTCATCGGTGCTGTGTTTTGAAGAAGTCACCTAAACTCTCTTGAGTCCCTATTTTTTCATACAGAAAGGACTTTGATTTAAATCTCTGAGATATTTTTTAGTGCTTTGTTGTTGTTCAGTTGCTCAGTTGTGTCCGACTATTTGCAACCCCATGAACTACAGCACACCAGGCTTCCCTGTCCCTCACCATCTCCCGGAGTTTGCTCAAACTCATATCCATTGAGTCAGTGATGCCATCCAATCATCTCATCCTGTGTTGTCCCCTGCTCCTCCTGTCTTCAATCTTTCCCAGCATCAGGGTCTTTTCTAATGAATCTAATGAGTTTTAGTGCTTATTGTTTATATAATTTAATCAAAATGCAGCAGGAGGTATTATTTCCCAATTCATCCTTCTTACTTTTCATATCTCTTCGGACACCACACTCTCCATCAGCTACTATCCCATCACTCTCATTTCCCTTACAGGAGCTCTTCTCAAAGGAGGTGTCATTATCCCTTGGTTCTGCTTCTTATCCTCCACTTTTTGTTAAACTTACTTTATCACCCTTTGGCCCCCTCCACTCTGGTCAGACTTTCTGTCAAGGTGTCTACATTGCTAAACCCAATACATTTGTCCCAGGACCTGCCATGGACTGTAGGGTTTCCTTGCTACTCACCCACCTGAGAGCACTAGATGAAGCCTTCAAGTCCCTTGGGTGCTTAGGTGGTGCAGGTCTCTCCATCGCATCATTCTGATGGCAGACCTGTGACAGATGAGTTATCACTTATTGCACAAGTAAAGGGCAGATCCCAGGAGTATGTTGGAGGCTAGAATGGGAAATTGTGCTTTTAACTTCAGATGTCACTAGGCAACCTGCAATTTGAGATCACCTGTATAGCACGCCTGGCCCTGTGCCGTTGAATAGCAGGCAGTGTATACCTATAAGATTTTTCTCCACCTTTTTTCTTTCTCCTCCCATCTTTCCTCCACCCTTTAGTCTTGGCCTCTACATCATAGCATGGAATTATAACCACAGAGCACATTCTGATTTACATTGCTTTCAACATGTAATAAAGGCATATTCTTCACGGGGGCTATTTCCCAGCTTTTCTCTCCTGTCTCACCATAAATGAGGGCTGCTCCCCTGGCTGTCCCTGCAGCTCATGACATGAATCCTCTGAGGCAGAGCCCTTCTCCAGCAATAAATCAGCAGAGCTGCTCCGATTCCTGGAAGGGAGACTTTCCTTGGCCTGGGAAATTAACAGAGCAGGATACCCCGCTTTCCCTGAGGGTTTGCTGAAGCAAAGTTTGTTCACAGTGAAAAATGTGACATGCAGCTCCAGCTTTAACCCAATCAGTGAACATATGGGTTCAGATGGAAGCAAAATGGGATATTGTAAATATACCACGTGCTTCTGCCACCAACTCAAGAAGTGAGGAAGAATCTAATTATTCTTGAACAGATTGTCCTCTGCCAAGGACTATCATCCTTGTGTGCAGACGTACAAGAAAATGGCCCAAGTCTAACTCAAAAATCACACAGAGCCATCCATGGGTTCTCTGTCAGTGTACCCCAGTGTGTAGATGGACAGCACCATCACCCTTCACTAGATTAGCCACAGTCTGGAGCTTGAAATTTTAAGCTGTTTCCTCCTCTTTCCTCCAGCCTTCTTTCTGAGGCATCATCTCTCAGAATGCACTGTTGGCTTGTTAATTACAGGTCTATGTCTCTGGAGCAGAGACTCCATTATTCAGATTCCTCAGCCAGTTTACCTCCTTTTTGTCATCCTGTTTCCTACTCCAGTTCTCTTTACCTTGCTTCCCTTTCAAGTCCCTTTTTTTAAAAAAAATTAATTAACTAATTTATTTCTTTGGCTTCAATGGGTCTTAATTGCAGCACGCGGGATCTTTCCTCGCTGTGCACGAACTCGCTAGCTGTGGCTCGCAGGTTCAGTAGTTGTGGTCCTTGGGTTTAGTTGCCCCACGGCGTGTGGGATCTGAGTTCCCTGTGCTGCTGTGCTGTGCTTAGTCGTGTCCGACTCTTTGCGACCCTGTGGACTACAGCCCACCAGGCTCCTCTGTCCGTGAGGATTCTCCAGGCAAGAGAATCCTGGAGGGGGTTGCCATTTCCTCCTCCAGGGGATCTTCCCAGCCCAGGGATCAAACCCATGTCCTCTGCATTGCAAGGTGGATTCTCAACCACTGCACCACCGGGGAAGTCCCAGGCCGTTTTACTCTGTCCTCCTCAAAACTCACCTTCAGGGAAGGTCTCCTAGCAGTCTTTCGTGCCTCACCATGCCTCAGGTCTGTGTGCTGTTATATTTAAAGTCTTTCCTTAGCTGTGGAAGAAGAAACTTTTTCCGCTTGTTTGGAAAGGTCAGCAGGAGACTGTTTCTCAAACCCTCAACATTACCCTGCATGTACTTGTCCTCCTGAGTTCAGTCCACAAGCATTTCCCTCCTTTTGGTGCGTTTGCACTCCTGCGGCTTGGATCCTTGTGACTCAGATGTTCTGCGCTGCTAGACATGTCTGGAAATTGGGTTTTAAGAAAAGGGTTAAGCGTGAGGTCATGTAAATTTTTTCATTACCTTTATTCTTGCCTTCTGAAACGTCCTATGTTTATTCACTTAACTATGCATCCCTCTGTGGTGCTCCCTGCTGCTGCTGCTGCTGCTGCTAAGTCGCTTCAGTTGTGTCCGACTCTGTGCGACCCCCATAGACGGCAGCCCACCAGGCTGCCCTGTCCCTGGGATTATCCAGGCAAGAACACTGGAGCGGGTTGCCATTTCCTTCTCATGTGGTGCTCCCTGAGACCTGTGTATTTTTCCTGTGAGATCACAGAGCATACTATTTTGTGGTGTTCAGTATCTTTTAAAAAATATTTATCGTTATTATTTTATGTATTTTGCTGTGTTGGGTCTTAGTTGTGGCATGCGAGATCTTCAATCTTGTGGGATGCAAACTCTTAATTGTGGCATGTGGGATCTAATTCCCTGACCAGGGATCAAACTTGGGCCCCTTGCATTGAGAGCACATAGTCTTAGCTCCTGGACCACCAGGGAAGTCCCAGTGTCCAGTCTCTTACGTGTTTCTTCCAAATATGTAAGCTCCCTGAGGCCATGTCTATCTTCCATATGGTTTATTATAATAAGTCAAACAGACCTGAAATAAATTCCCACATCTCCTCCTTGATGGTGGCAAGACTCTTCGGGCTTTTTTTTTTTTTAATTTTTTTATTAGTTGGAGGCTAATTACTTCACAACATTTCAGTGGGTTTTGTCATACATTGATATGAATCAGCCATAGATTTACACGTATTCCCCATCCCGATCCCCCCTCCCACCTCCCTCTCCACCCGATTCCTCTGGGTCTTCCCAGTGCACCAGGCCCGGAGCACTTGTCTCATGCATCCCACCTGGGCTGGTGATCTGTTTCACCATAGATAGTATACATGCTGTTCTTTTGAAACATCCCACCCTCACCTTCTCCCACAGAGTTCAAAAGTCTGTTCTGTATTTCTGTGTCTCTTTTTCTGTTTTGCATATAGGGTTATCATTA